>NW_007737000.1:57156-59361 GCF_000696425.1 Galeopterus variegatus
AAAAAAAAAATCCAAGTACCAGCATGAAAGTGAGATACTTGGATACTTATTAATGAAACTGCTAAAGGGGCTTCCTACCTTCAAAGACATTTTTCACAGAAGGAGATCACAATTGCAGTGTCCATGGCTACCAAACAGCATGAAGAAGACCAGGTGGCAAATTCCTGGTATGCTTATATAAAAAAGCTAAATTATTTGGCTCAGGTGAACAAGATTATAATTGCCTGTAAGACAGATATTTACAGTGCCCTTTTAAAGTCAAATTCTTAAAGTGAGAAATCCATGAGAGACAATTTAAAATAAAACCTCATGAACTTTATTCCTGGTTTGGCACAAGATGGTTCTATAAATCTAAAGCAAAATAATAGACAAGTCCCCCTAAACATCAGACACCAGAATTAGACACATGACAGTGGCTTACAAGATGAGATGGTGAAATCATGGAATTGGACACATTGCCTCAAGCCAGGGTCTACGGGAGGTTTACAGTTCCAAACCAAAGCAATGATTACGCAACACATAACTTAGTTTATATTTGTGTGTTGTGGTGGTGATGCTATGGTAGAGGGTAGGTTCTAAAACTTTTAAATTTCTTGTTTTTCGCTTCAGTGGTGGCTTTTAATTTTGTCTACATACGTAGCAATTTCAGCACATATCTGAGTTATGTCCATGACGCTCAGGGCTTTGTCCTGATAGACTTGGGCCTGACAGACTGGACAAATCCATTTCAAAATCAACCTGATTTTCCAGATTGCAGGCTAGTAAACGAATAAACAGTGTAAACACACAATTAAAGTGAAATGAGAAACAGAGTTAAGCGTGGTAACTGTGGGCGAGATAAACTGTCTTTTCGAGGAAGCAGAAGTTTAGGTAGAGGTGGCAAGAAAAAAACGTCCAGGTATAGTTTCCTTCTCACACTAGTCAACATGATAGCCTCTAGGGCACNGATTACAAATCAAGTTTCCTGACTCCCAGACCAAAATATTTTACAAACTGTGTGTTGCTTCTCAGGAAGTGGTTCGTGAGATCGGCTGTATAGAGAAAAGTGCGTGGTCTCTATGATCCTTGCTGGTCCAACAACAGAATTCTAGTGGGAACAGCAATTTATACATCATTATAATAAGGGATAGCACAGGTTTGAGCTGGAGATAATTCCTGGAAGTAGCTAGAAAGGAATCTCTGGGATAATGCCAAGATGCTCATTTCTAAAGAATAAAAACAGAATGGTCATTCTATTTTTAAAGAGCAGGTAAACTCCTATAGTGTCGCATAGTCTTGCTAACCAGAGATCTGGCAAAAGGTCCATAATGGTGTGATTTGTCACAATATAATTAGTGCAAATAGCTCAAAAAGCTTTCTTAGTGACTTTCCTAGCTTTGCCCAGCCTAAGGAATGTGAGCTATCAAAGGTCTGGACTTTAAAGCACTTAGGATGAGAAGTCAGCTTCCGGATGGTTCCACCCACAACGACCTGTACACTCGGAGCTTCCCCAACCTTCATTCTCAGCAAGTATTGTTATTTTTGGCCATCCTTATTAATTGTGTGACCTGATGGGGCTCCCAGGCTCATTTAAACTCCCTGTGTGAAGCCTGCTTAACAAGAGATCCCAGGGTTTTTCCTCCCCCTGCTGAGGCTCCCTATGGCTCAGTTAGACCAAGGCAGGGCATGTACAAAGCTCTTGCTCTATGGCGAGGTCATGTGTTCAAAATCTTCTGTGGAGAGGACGCCATCAAACACTTCCTGGTGGGACTGATCAGTGTGGCAATTTGAATGCATTATTTCAATGCCCCTCTGGGAAGTAAGAATAGAAATCTCATTATTTATAGAAGTTCTGTTCTTGCTTTTGCATACTGGAGATTTAGCCTACGGTGTTGTATTTTAATGTTAAAAATGACAAGAACTTATCAACCACTCATGAAAAAAAAAAAAATGTCTGTTCTCATTGAGGAATAATTTGTTGTATAAAGTCAATCTGAATTTAGGGAGAAATGTGAAATTGCCCAAACACACACACACACACACACCAGCATCAACACACACAAAACATCCCCACATTTCTTTTACTCTTTGATGTCTGCATGCCAAGTGAATCGTCCTCAGATGTTCCCATATGTCCCAAAATATGTGCCTTCCTTATTTTATTATGGCAGGTTAATAGATGTGGCAGATTCAATTAATTATGACTTAAAACTTTGCATAGCTTTA
>NW_007737001.1:0-2795 GCF_000696425.1 Galeopterus variegatus
CAGATAACCAATGCACACATGGGTGCGATTCAGATAGCCAAGGAACACCAGGGTGCACACATGCATATTAACGTATTTACAACAAGCTGAGCCATTCTCAGCCAGATATGAGGTGAGGGAGCCTGACCTGTCTGCCTCCATTTTCCTCCCAGTAGCCTACTACAAACCTAGTCTACTGCTCAACTGCAATTGTATATGTGGTCCATCCTTGAACAAAATGTTATGTGGCACATGACTGTATATTAATTTTAAACTTTTAAGTATTTCCCTTTATAATGACACAGTTTCTTATTTATGTACAAGTCTTTCTGCCGTATGTGTATATAAGATTTCTTTAAAATCTCCTCAATAAAAAGCTTTACATTTTTTGATACTGGTATGGCTTTTATAGATTTTCTTGGCTTAAAACCTGGCATGTCAAATATATTAGAAAATATTACTATACCTTCATTCAGAAATACCTTCCTTTTTAGTTCTGCAAATGGATTTGGGGAGGATATTAAGTATTGTCCTGAGAAAGTAAAAATTACCTGGGCTATAAAATTATTGGTCATGTTGGAATAAAAGACAGGAAAAAAAGAGCTGCAAAACTGACAGGGACCAATTTTTCTCTAAAAGACACATTGTAGGTGTAAAATGGCATAATGATCTTTCTTTGAGAGAACACTGCTTCCTTACTGAGGAGCACCATTCCCCAAAATCCTAGACTACCAGAAAATATACTGTTTGAAATAATATCATTAAGCATAAAATACCCACATCTGAAGGATTTAAGTCACTTTTACACTGTAAGGCAGTTTTGATTTACAATCCAGGCAAACTCCAGCTTTCTGGTTGCAACATTCCACATCAATCTTAACTTTGAAGTTTCTAGGGAACAGAACCAAGGCCTAATTTGCACAGCAGACCTAATTATAGCCCCTATATCCACAGCCCTACTTTGCTTGAGCCGCTCAAAACAGCATTTTCTCAAGGTTGTTTTGGCTATTAAAACAAAGGTGGAGGCACCACATTTTCTGATTTCAAATTATATTACAAAATGATACCAATCAAAAAAATACGGTGTTGGGACAAAAACAAACAGATAGACTAATGAAACAGAATGGATATCCCAGAAGTAAACCCAAGAATATATAGTCAACTAATTTTAAACAAGAGCACCAAGAAAACACAATGGGAAAAGGATAGTTTTTTCAATAAAGAGTGTTGCAAAAACTGAATATACAAAAGAATGAAATATGAAAAATGAATGAAATTGTACTCTTAATGTAAACCATACACAATGATCATTTCAAAATAAATTAAAGACCTAAAAATAGGACCTAAAAATGTAAAGCTCCTAGAAGAAAACAGAGGAAAAGCTCCTTGACCTCGGCCTTGGCAACACTTTTTTTTTTTTATATCACATTAAAAGCTTTAGGTAACAAAAGAAAAAAATAAACAAGTGGGAATACATCATAAAAATACTTCTGCCAGCATAGGAAAGAATCAACAAAATGAAAAGGAAAACTATAGAGTGGTAAAAAAATATTTGGAAACCATATGTGAAGCTAGGCAAATCATAACTAAAGGCAAAATGTTTCATTATCTTAGTTATTATTGTAGTTATACTAAGTTTCCATTTATATTGTCAGAGCTAGGGCTCAGATCCTTCAAACCCATTGTACAGACTGGGTCACCAGACCCCTCACGTGCAGGTTCATGCTAGATAATTGGAAAAGATTCCAGTAGCTGTTGGCAGACAACACAAACTCAGTCCTCAGCTTCCTCAGTGGCAGCAGCTTACAGTGGTAGCAGCTTACAGGTCCGGTGGTGGCAGTGGCTTTGCAGAGGGTCCCAGGGGTACTAGCAGCAACCTCCAGCAGCAGTAGTGGACTCCCCATGCTCCCCGCCCCTGAGGGGGCATCCCGGGGGTGGTAGGCACCATGGATCAGAGCCACTCATCCTTTATATTAAGTCCATAACCCGGGACACCTGGGTGCACATGCCCAATTACACTAGAGGATAACCAAGGAACACCTGAGCACACGTGCCTATTTACATCAAATGCTCAGTAAGATTCTGAACATCTGAGGGGCCCTGACCATTTTCCTATATTTTCCCAACACCATATATGTGATAAGGGATTAAAATCCAAAATATAAAGGAACTCATAAACCTCATTAGCAAAAAACAAATAACCCAATCAAAAAATGGTCAAAGGACCTGAATAGACATTTCTAAAAGAATATGAAACCACCTAAAATTAGAGAAACTAATTCTATCTTCCTACCTCAAGTTGTTTTGTAAGCAGCCACCTTACAGAATGTAAGCTAAGCATGCACAGAGAGAAGGATCCTGTCCTCCAGGTATCTTTTATGAAATGAGAGCTTCTTCAACAAGTAAAATCTGGGATCCAGCAGCTTCATGACCACTTACTGTTTCAGAGCTAGCCAATCCCTCAATCTTCTGCATTCCTTCAACCCTTTAAAGCCTGCTTGAGAGGCTTGGCTATGGAGTCTCTACTTCTCTGCCACAGGAGCTCCAGGACCTTCAGTGCTACTTCTCTTTTTGGGAAAAGAAACAGCTATGGAGAGCAAGATGTCTCTGAGTGAGTAAACTTGCTACATACCATTACCTTCCTTTGTCTTTTGATTTTATGAGAATTGTGGGTTAGAATCCCACCCTGGGCCGGCCCGGTGGCGCACTGCTACAGTGCGCTGCTTGGGAGCGCGGCGGCGCTCCCGCTGAGGGTTCGGATCCCACATACAGACCGGTTCCCGCTCACTGGCTGAGCAAGGTGCAGGCGCGGCACT
>NW_007737001.1:3488-30930 GCF_000696425.1 Galeopterus variegatus
GAAATCCCCAGAAAAAAAAATAATTCTGAATCAAGGCTGGAGGAAGACCTCATCATGACTCATTTGATGATGGGACCTGCCCCTCCTTGTCTTACCTCTCTACCGTCATATAACAAGGGTGCCTGCTGTGGATTGAATGTCCCTCCCCCCTCCAAACACATTGAAGATTAAATTGTGTCCCCCAAAGTTCCATGTATTGGAAACTTGGCCCCCACTGTGACTGTTTTGAGAGTGGGAAACTCTATTATGATAACAGAAAAGTGTGGCCCAAGAGGTGATTAGATTGCAGGACCATGGTGTATGAATGGATTAATAATGGTGGTCATAGGCATGGTTCTGAGGGCTTTAAAAGGAGAGCACATGAGAGTCTCTCTCTCTCTGCTCTGCCATTTCCTGCCATGTGACACCCCTGCATTGCTGTGAAGCCACCATCAAAGAAGACCCTCACCGTATGTGTTCCTTGGACTTTGGACTTCCTAGCCTGCAAAACTGTAAGCAATAAGTTTTGTTTTCTTACAAATTACCCAGTACCAGGTATTTTGTTACAAGCAACAGAAATAGATTAATACAGTACCCCTGAGGCTGCCAGGGTGACCTCAGACCCTTCTTTGTTTACAGTCAAAAGGGAACAGTCTTCCCTGCCCCCATACCCATTAGGCTACTCAGTTCAGCCTAGGAAACACTCAACCTCAGTCAGGATAATTCCCACTTGGGCAATTCACTGTGAGTCTTGATGACCAAGCCCAACCCAGAGAATTTGTGTACATTTATTCTCCTTTCTTGACTTCAGATCTATACAATTGGAAGCCTTCCTATCACGACGATCCCCTATAAATGTAGAACTTATTTACATCCATCTTTGCAACTTGTAACACAAATTGGGCTGATATTAAGGCCCTTATGAATACCCTCCCTACCCCGGAAAAATGTAAGTCTGTGTTAAAGAAGGCTTGTCAGAAAGCTGAGAGGCTCCATGAGTTGCAACCTCACAATATCACTGTGTTTAATAACAGGAATGCAAGGGCAGACCCCGTGGCTCACTCGGGAGAGTGCAGCGCTGGGAGTGCCAAGGCTGCGGGTTCAGATCATAGGGATGGCTGGTGCGCTCACTGGCTGAGCGCAGTGCAGGTGACACCAAGCCAAAGGTTGTGATCCCCTTGCCAGTCACAAAATAAAATAAAATAAAATAACAGGAATGCAAAAGAAGGTCTCTAAACCAAAGATTTTCAATAAGGTTCAGGAGGTACAACAACGCAATTGTTGACATTGATGGCCTCAAGTGAAAAGCCTCAGGGGAACAAACTTCAGGTGAAAAGGCTTCAGGTGAACAGACTTTACATGCACCACATTCGATTACATCTTCAGACACAATATTAAATTACCACACTTACACTTATGTGAATGATCAAGGAAAATGTCCTTACGGAAAGGAAGTCTGCACCACTCAGAATTCCTGTAAGTGCATATAAAAGAATACCTTAGAAGATGAAAAACTCCAATTTATGGTTCAGAGGTATGAGCAACATTTCTGCAACAAGATCTAGAAGCCTGTGCCCTTACTTCTTGCTCTGACTTAGGTAGAAAATAGCTTCATCTGCTTATGCCTGAGCATCAGACAGGATGCTCATCTGTCTCATCTTTCCTCTCCTGTTTCTGCCTGCTTTGTAACTAAGTGCAAGAGAAAAAGAAATAGCACAAGGTGAGATGACAAGCCACACTGATTGCTGAAGTTCTCAAACAGAACAACCAAAAACTGTAAAGATACCCACTGAAGGAAATAAGCAGCCATGGTTAAAACCCCAGCGGTCCCTACCATGTTGCTGCAAAGGCCACCCAGTGCTGGAACCCTGGCAGTGTGCCTACTGTAAACAAGAAGGCCCTTGAAAATGGTAATGCCCTAACCATCCCCACAGGAAGGGAGAAACCATGAGCCAAATTACCAGGTGCTGCAACTTGCTGATAGTGATTGGGAATGATGAGGGCTGGGGGTTCCTCTAGATTTCATTGGTTCCATGAACATCTCCCACAAGGAATCCTGGGTAATGACAACTGTGAGAAGAAAACTCAGGCTTTCTTAGTGGCACTGGACCTACTTGTTCAGAGTTACATACCCAATATTGTTGAACTGTACTGCCACAGAGATTTAAAAATGTCCCTACCATTGTTGAAAAGCCCTAGCCAGAGACCTAAAAGAACCTTCGCTGGATGAGGTATATTCTACTTCAGTATGTGAATGACATTTTGATAACTAACAAGACTAAGGAAGCCTCTTATGAAAACACCATCCTAGCTTTAAATTTCCTGGCAGATGCAGCTTCATAATTCTAAGAATATTGGAACTGAATGGAGCCAATCAGAGGGAAGACTTTTCCCACCCATTGTGTTCTGAGATGCTGTAATCAGGTGCCATATTCTAGCGCAAAAATCTATCTGCTCTGTGTCTGCACAGGAGCACAGCAAATATTTATCAGCACTGGAAGGGTTAATGAAGCATGCAGCATTAGGTCTCCATCTCACAAAGGGCTATTGGGATTTTTGTAGTGATTGTTCAATGCACACTCTGCCCTCTAGTGGCCAAGCTCTCCCATGACCAAAGGGGCATCCACCCAAACCCCTGTAGGGCCGTGGTATGGGAATTGCCTTGTGCTTCACAATCTTGGTCCGATGCGTTCTTATGTACATGTCTGTATTTTTTCATTCAGTAGTTTTTGCCCGTCTACGCCCTACAATAATGTGCTGACCAATTGAAAAATCCAGCTGGCCCAAATTCCAGTGCCCTTCTATAGCTACAGAGGCTTGGAGAGATCACTGAGGGCCTGACCCTGGGGTATGAACATGGGCTGTGGAGGCAGAAAGACCTCATCTCCAGGCCTACTGTAGGAACCTGTGTAAACTGTTAGTTTCTTCCCCCAAGGAAGGGAGATAGCATTCATCCTGAGGATTAAAAGGGCAAGTGTATGTAAATTGTCAGGCACCTCGAGGTTGTCCAATAAATGGTGGTTCTCATTTTTCTTTGCCCTAACTTCCTGATTTCTGGGAAGATCTTTAAAGAATAAGTAAGAGCCATCTCTGACAGTTCAGCAGTGTTGTGCTATTGGAAAGGTCTGTTTATTGTGCGTATCACCCATGAGACGACAGCTTTGGAGAAGATGGAGATCTTGTTGGTATCCCCACTGGCCACCATGTAAGCCATTCAGTAAATCTTTGTTGAATGAATAAAAGCTGAATGAAAAAAATAAATAAATAAAAAATAAATAAATAAATTTCCTGGCAGACAGGAGACACACAATTTCAAAGAAAAAGGCACAAATTACCCAGTCAACAGTAAAGTATTTGAGATTTAGGCTATCTAAGGAATAAAGAGGCTTGATACCAGATGGAAGGGAGGTCCTGGCTAGGGTGGTTGTGCCCATCACCAAAAGATAACTATGAGGGTTCTTAGAAATGGCCAGATTCTTTCCTATAAAAACTCCTAATAGCTCTAGCACTTCACTGAGAAAATTGAAGTTTATTCTAGCAGACTTGACTTAACTGACCAACTGTTAGCAAATCCAGACTTAGAAATGTTTATAGATGAAACCGGTTTCATGGACCAAGGGCTTTGGAAAGCTGAATATGCAGTGATAACTCTTTAGAAGGCCCTGGAAGCTGAGGCTCTCCCATGCAATATGTCTGCCCAAAGAGCAGAATTTATTGCTCTCACTTGAGTCCTTCTTGGATCAAAGAAAAAGGTAAACATTTATAATAATTCTAAAGAAGCTTTTTTTCCTGTAGTGCATGTACATGGAGCCACATTGAAAGAAAGAGGTCTACTGACTTCACGGAAAAGGAAATTAAACATGCTAAGGAAATATTGGGTTTATTACCTTCTGTTATGCTGCCAGAAGAGGCTCTCTTCGGGGCACACCCAAAGGCAGATAGTCACATAGTCAGAGGAAATAACCTGGCACAAAATGAGCAGCTAAAACAAAGAAGCCAGAAGGGAAAGATCTAGTCCTCATTCCAAGCATGAATGTTCCAGCCCAATTAGTCAAATAGAACTAAAGAACCAATAAATGGAGATCTCATATGGGCCCCTGGAATATGGATGAAAAATAATACAACACAAATAAAATATTGGATATATGAGGAGGGGATAGTACATCAGGGAACCTATTATGGAAGGGATGCAACCTATCAATGGGTGCAAAATTGTCATTTGTCCATATGTGTTGCTTTGCTTCCCACAGATTTGTCACCCCTGTTCCCCTGGGTGATGGAGCAACCAAAGATTACTCAAAGCCCATCTCTTCTGAGCAGTGAGAAGCCCTGAAAAGGAGTTAGTCTCCTGGAACCCTCAAGAGAGAAGTATTCCTTCCATTTGGGAAATTAAACATGAATTGGGGTTCTCTTCCTGCATTTATTCTACAGACCAGGAAGTTACAGGAAGAGAACATAGGTGGGTTTTTTTCTAAGTACAGTTTAACAATAGAAGCTGGCAACATTCAGTAAGAAAAGCAAGGTGACATTCCATAATGCAATTTTTCAAAAAGTTAAGTTGATGCACCAACAAAAGCTTGATCTTAGCAAACATTTTCTTACAGCGATTTCCCAGTATCTTTACATATCAATCAGTAACCTGTCTGTCTTTGAGCCAGCAACCTTGCTGTGTTACAATTCTTTATCTTACAACAGAGATGAAAGCTGGGGAAATTTTCCTGTCCTTTGCAAGGTCAATAATTGAAACTGCAAGGCTTTGGAAAACCAGACCCTGTGAAGTACATTTGCTTTATGCATACTCCATACATATATGCAAAAAATTAGTCAAAAGGTTGTCCAGAACTGCTTAACTCGTGAGAGAAACAACCCCCAAACTGGATCACTCCCAAAGTTAAGGGGGTACAAACTCAAAGAACAGGACCAGGAGAGGACTAGTAAGTAAATTTTACCATTATGTACAGGAAGGCACAGGAGTGTTATAGTTACTTATTAGGTTTTGCGGATACTTTTACTGGGTGGGTAGGTTTTTCCTGTAGGAGAGAAAGGTCATTTCAGGTAAAACAAACAAACAAAAAACTTCAAGACATCATTTCTCACCATAAACTGCCATTTTCTATGCAGAGTGAAAACAGAGGAGCTCTCATTATCAAGGGAACTGTAGTGGTTTGAATAATGTCTCCCTAAAACTCCTTGAAACTTGAATTGTGTCTGCCGAGTTTTATGTACTAGGAACTTAACCTCCACTATGACTGTTAAGAAGGTGGGAAGTCCTATTATGGTAATTGAAAGGTGGAGCCTCAAAGAGGTAATTGGCTTCTAGGAGGATGCTATAGTGAATGGGTTAAAAATGGTGGTCAAGGGAGTGGTTCTGAGGGCTTTAAAAGAAGAGGGGAGTCTCTCTCTCTCTCTCTCTGCTCTCTCTCTCTCTGCTCTGCTCTCTCTGCTTCCACCATCTTGCAAAGTGAGACGCCTGGGTCACTGTCACCACCACCAGATGGACTTTGGATTTCCCACCCTCAGAAACTGTAAGCAATAAATGTCATTTTTCCTTATAAATAGCCAGTTTCAGGTATTTTGTTATAAGCAACACAAAATGGATTAATACAGTAACCCAGGAGGTTTTGGGGGCCCTTGGAATACACTGGAAGCTCCATGCCTCATGGAGTCTCCAGTCTATAGGAATGACTGAAAAAATGAATAGTATCTTAAGACACTTGCTAAAATATATCAGGAAACCAATTTGACATGAGATAAGGCTTTACCAATTTCCCTGCTTGGAAGTGAGGGAACAAGCTCCAGTTCAGCTCCTGTGAGATGTTATTTGGAAGATGCTTTCTTAAAACCGAATCTTACTTTAGCCTTGATAACTCATGTTGTTAAATAATCAGACACTATAAAATGTGTTCAATCTTTATTTACTACCCTTATGGCAATTCACAAATATGCTTCCAGTCACCTAACGTTTTCCACTGATGTTCCAATACATTGTTTGAGTCTGGGAGACTGAATGTGACTCAAAATTTGGAAAACCAACAGCCTGAGGACAAGCTTCTGCCTAAATCAATTGTACGTTATGAGATTTTGCTGGTTACATATCCTTCAGTTAAAGTAAAAGGGGTTAGACTGAATTCATCATTCTCATATAAAACTAATTCCAGTTAATGAGTATAACACCTGTCTTAATTTCCAAACAGCACATTCTCTCCATGTTTCAGAGGAAGCCAGCAGTCCTGACCACCCAGACACAAAATGGTTTATAACACAAGATACTGATTTCTTTGCCTCTGAATGCTTCTATGAGCCTGTTGAAAACTTAAATTTACTTTTCAAGAAAAAAACACTAAGGAAAGTGAACAAGTTTCCCCGCCTCACTCTACTGGTTGAAATATTGGCTTGCTTATTTTTAGTATTTTACCTAGTTATGATCCTTGTATTCTGCCTGAAGGGCTAAATTACCTTTCTTGTAGCCCTTAAATAGTGGTTGGCTTCCCTTTTACTTGCTTGCTCCTGTAATTATTCTTCTTAGTTTAATATTCTTAAGAACCTTTTAGGCTTATAGAGAGAATTGCAACAGGTGGCTACTCAACCTGGGATCCATGAGTATTTTCAATTGAATGTAAAATAGTTTCATTCCTCAAACCCAGATCTATGCCCTTTATCAGCAGTAAGTAGCTAGAATGGTTGCCAGACCATTCCCTTAAGATTGGGGAATGTACAAAGAAAAGGGGGACTGAAACCACCCCAAATCAGCTGAAACTAGTTCTATCTTTCTATATAAAGTTGTTATACAATCTGTTATATAGAATGTAAGCTGAGCATGTACAGAGGGGAATTTGCCCTCTCGGTGTCTTTTATGAAGTGGGAGTTCCTTCAGTAAGAAAAATCTGGCATCTGCAGCTCCATTGTCATATACCAATTTGGAGCTAGCCAATCCCTCAAATTTTCTCTTTTAAACTCCTTGAAAGCTTCCTACCCCCTAGATTGGGGGGACATATTTGAGCTTTCCCTTCTGCCTCCTTTCTGGTCAAATTCACAATAAGACCTTTCTTTCCCCCCTCAAAAACCTGGTGCCATAGCATTGGCTTCTGTGCATGTTGGGCAGCGAGCCCTTGCTCAGTAACAAAGTCATACAAATGGCCAACACATACTTGAAAAAAAACGCTCTATAACTAATCATTAGAAAAATGCATGTTGAACCCACAATGAGATATCATTTCACACCTGTTAGAATAGCTATTATAAAAAAGACAAAAGATAATCGTTGCAGAAGATGTGGAGAAAAGGAAACTCTTGTAGACTATTGGTGAGAATATTAATCAGTCAGCCATTATGAATTACAGAATGGCACTCTCAAAAAATGAAAAAAAAATAGGATGACCATCTGATCCAGCAATCTCATCACTTGTATATATACAAAGGAAGGAACATGAGTATGTTGAAGAGATATTTACACTCCCGTATTTATTGCAGTGCTATTCACAATAGCCAAGATAATCAACCTAAGTGTTCATTTATGGATGAATGGATAAAAAAAATGTGTATACTCATATATGAAATGGAATGCTATTTGGCTTTTAAAAAAGGAGATTCTGCCATTTATGACATCATGAATGAAAGTGGAGGACATAATAAGCAAAATATTTCAGATACAAAAAGAAAACACTACATTATTTCACTTACATGGAAAATCTAAAAAAGTTGAATACATAGAAATAGGCAAACAGGGGATAACAGGAGCAGGAGGTGAGGAAAATGGGGAGACATACCTGTATATCAAAGGGTAAAAAGTCGCAGTTATGCAGAATGGATAAGTCTATAGTTGCACAGCATGAGTACTACAGTTAATATGTTGTATTGTGCAGTGGAAATTCACTAAGAAAGCAGGTTTTAGACACTCTTACCACAAAAATGGAAACTGTGAGATAATGGATATGTTAATTTTCTTGACTATAATATTTATTTCACTGTGTGTGTATCAAAACACCATGTTGTACACCTTAAATATCGACAATAAAATTATTTTAAACAGATAAAAAGAAACTGAGGGAAAAGACAATTTTCTCAAAAATGTAAACTGAATTGCAAAGTGTCCGATGAAGAATAGATGTAATTAAAAACGTAATAAGGAAAGTACAGAAATTATTTTCTAATTTAGAAAAAGCAAATTTTCATAATTTTGTTTTGAACACCAAATAAATCATCACTACTGAGATCCTTGTGACTCAGTGCATACAATTGTATTAGTCAGAGTTCCCCGAATAAACAACCAGTAGGATAAGTTGTATATATTCATATCTACACCAATATTATCTATTTGTAATCTATCCATCTATTTACCTATGTCATGCATCATCTATCTATAGAGCTTCTTTTATTTTAAGGATTTGGCTTGCATAATGTATTGCAGAAGCTGGTGAGTCCAAAATCCTTAGGTAAGGCTAGCAGGCTGAAAATTCAGCTAAGAGTTAATATTGCAGTCTTGTGTCTGAATTCTCAATGATTAGGACTATAAGGGCAGCAGCATGGCAACTTCAGCAGGTTGAAATTTTGATAAGAATTTCTTCTTCTTTGGGCATGCTCAATCTTGCTCTTAAAGACTTCAATAGATGGGTTAAGATCCACCCATATTAGAGAGGGTAATCTGCTTTACTCAGTCTACTGATTTAAATGTTAATCACATCTATCTAAAAAATAACTTTACCCCAACATCTAGGCTACCATTAACAAAACTGGTCAATGTAGCCTAGCCAAATTGACATACATGATTATCCATCACAGTAGTAAATAGGGCTGCTTACTTTTGCTGTGTGGGTTCATTATTCTTTGGTAAATTTCCATGAGGGGCTTCTCTATATAGTGTTGAATATATCTGTCCCTAATTTATGACATCAAAGATTTAAAAAATAAACATAGCAAGTTAATGAGAAATAATTATATGTGAAAAATGATTTCACATACAGGGATCATAAAATACACTTTTATTTAAGGTTTCATTTATAAATATCTTAATCATTCTCATGAAGAAATACATGTTGCAGTACTAGAAATAATGTTACAGTATTTTGCCTTGGAGACACAGATGTTAGTTGGTTTATGTGAAAACACTAGTTTTATTACCCAAGTGGCTCTTACATTTATGGAATTCATTATATTGTGGCATTGTTCTACTGACCAATAAAATCCCAATTGCATTGCCTTATTTCATGACCATTTTTAAAAGTAAAATTTCTCTTCATGCTTTCTGAATGTGTACCTAGAATGTGTGTGCATATGTGTTTCTCATTTGACTTGGCAATTGTCTATGCTCATGTGCAAATTTATAGCTCTAGATGAGGCCATATAACACGTGTTTTAATACTACTCTTTCCATTCTATTCTATTGCTGAGACTCCCACATCTTTTCTGATAGCACATTGCTTCTTATTCAATGTAGCTTCCATAGGCTACTTACTCTGTATATTGAAAGTTTGTTGCCTTTCTTTTTGCAGAAAACCTTCAGATGTAGTCTGACTCCTAACTTATCTAATTTGATAAATGCTTGTTTATAAAATGTCTTCTGGTCACTTAGTTATAGAATAAATCTTTCATATATTACTTTATTCACTTATATATCTACAATCCTCATTCAAAATATTAAATTCCTGTTATGTATCATGTTAGAGTTTGAACATTTAATCCACAATATTCCATAAATCTATAACCTATAATTTGCCCTATACAGAATGAACTAGTTAAAATCTGGAAAATAACCTAGAAAATAGTTTTTCTTAATTGAATATGAATATTCATGAGATACCAAGCTGATTGTCACCCCTCGTGACCATGATGTGGGGGCCAGATTCATACTGGCTGTAGGCCCATTACCACAAATTGCATTTGTACCCCATGTCGCCCACCCAATTATCCCTAACCTCCTTCCCTCTGCCACCTCCCCCCCACTCTACTTTGTAGCCCATAGAATGTTCTCTCCTTCTGCAAGTCCTTCTTTCTTTCTCTCTTAGCTCCTACATGTGCCTGAGCACATGCAGTATGCTTCTGTGCTTTGCTTATTTCACTCAAACATAAGTTTCTCCAGGCTAATCCATGTTGTTGCAAATGGGAGTATTTCATTCTTTTTTATGGCAGAGTCCCTGGTGTATATATACCACAGTTTCCTTATCCAGTCATCTACTGATGGACGTTTAGGTTGGTTCCATGTCTTGGCAATTGTAAACAGAGTTGTGATGAATATGAGAGTGCAGGTATAACTTTGACATGATAATTTCCATTCCTCTGGGTATATACCCAGAAGTGGGATTGCTGGATCATATGGAAGATCTATCTGTAGTTGTCTGAGAAACCTCCATACTGTTTTTCAGTGGTTGAACTAATTTACAGTCCCACCAACAGTGCAGGAGTGTTCCCTTCTTTCCACACCCTTGCCAGCATTTGTTATTCACCATCTTTTTGATTATAGCCAGTCTAACTGGGGTGAGGTGGTATCTCAGTGTAGTTTTAATTAGCATTTCCCTGATGACTAGTGATGTTGAGCATTTTTTTCGTGTATCTTTGGCAGAACTACAAAGCGCTTCTGAAAGAAATTAAAGACACAAAAAGATGGAAAGATATTCCATGCTCCTGGATTGGAAGGATTAACATTGTGAAAATGTCTATACTACCCAAAGTGATCTACAAATTCAATGCAATCCCTATCAAAATACCAATGACATTCTTCACAGAAATGGAAAAAACAATCTTACATTTCATATGGAGCAATAAAAGACCCCGGATAGTCAAAGCAATCCTGAGCAAAAATAAATAAATAAATAAATAAATAAATAAATAAAACAAAAATAAAGTGGGAGGCATAATACTACTTCACTTCAAATAATACTACAAAGCTATTGTAACAGCAATAGGTTGGTGCCATGTCTTGGCCATTGTAAACAGAGCTGCGATGAACATGGGAGTGCAGGTACTCCTTCAACATGATGATTTCTATTCCTCTAGGTATATACCCAGAAGTGGGATTGCTGAATCAGTATTGGAAACAGCATGGTACTGGTATAAAAATAGACTTTCAGACCAGTGGAATATAATTGAGAACCCAGAAATCACTCCTCAGGCTTATAATCATCTGATATTGGACAAAGGCAACAAAAATATGCATTAGGGAAAAAGAGTGGTGCTGGGAAAACGATATTCATATGCAGAAGAAATGAAACTAGATATGCATCTCTCACCATACACTAAAATCAACTCAAAATGGATTAAAGACTTAAGTATAAGACCCGAAACTGTAAAATTACTAACGGAAAATATAGGTGAAACACTCCATCAGCTAGGTCTGGGCACAGACTTTATGAACAGGAGCCTGAAAGCACAAGCAGCAAAAGAAAAAATAAGCAAATGGGACTATAACAAACTAAAAAGTTTCTGCACAGCAAAGGAAACAATCAACAGAGTGAAATGACAACCTACAGAGTGGGAGGTAGGGGAAAAGTTTTAACTATGCATCTGACAAGGGATTAATATCCATAATATACAAGGAACTCAAACAATTATATAGTAAAAAAACAAATAATCCAATTAAAAAATGAGCAAAGGAGCTGAATAGACATTTTTAAAGATTGTTTTTTTAATTAAGAAATATCGCACATCAAACAAGTAGTTTTTATCTTTTTTTTAAAATCTCAAATAAGTGTGTATTTTATCATGGATAAAAAACTTGGGAAATGAAAAAATGCATTTTAAGTCAGTTCTAATAAAAAATTATTTGTAGAAACTTATATATGGGTAGGAAAAACCAGAAAAAATAATTGTGAAATTCATATATAAATGTATAACATCAGGTAATAAAACAAAAATGTGCACTTAACTAATAAGAGGTATTCCTATAGAATAAGAAATAAAAATTCACATATATTTGTGGGTGTGTGTACATGTGTTTGCATGTGTACATACTGTAGAAACTATCCATAAAATCTCTAGCACTATTATTTAAAAGAATGAGATGATTAATCATTTATGTGTTTTATTTTACTTATTCCTGGAAACATTTGTTTCATATGCTAGCCAAATATTCATATCTAGGACATAATATTTGGGCAAAACCCATATCTACTTTACATAGAGAGTTATGCATGAGACAATAACAATAAAATTATTTGGGTAAGCTTTTGTTTTTGTTCTTGTCGTTGTTGTTTTGGGAGTATTATACAATATTTGTATGATATTCAAAAATTATTAGGTAAATATACTTCTATCAGTTATATTTCATTTTAAACTTAAGTATAAAAAAATCTAACTTTAATAAAAAATAATAGCAACTTCATTTTTATTGACTTTTAAAGCAAAGAAGGATTTCAGTGCTCCCCAGATTTAATAATGTGCTATCTAAATAGATCTTTAGAATGATGAACCTCTCAGCTTTAGTGGTATTGAAAGTGATCAACTTACAGTTGATTTTAAAAATACATTTTCCTGTTTTTCAACATAGAATTAACTTGCTTTTACTCTCTCCCTATTTTTTCATTTCAAATGTAAGTTAGTTGATCCTTGAATGTTTTTCAAGAAATATAAAATTCATATAGGCAATTAGATTAGTTCCTAAGGGCAGTTTTTTAATACGGAGGGGTGTATTTGAGTCTTTGTATTTTGTTAAAACTTATAAAATTTATGTTCCTAATTTTTGTACAATTATTTATTTAATTAAAATTAATAAATATGTTTTCAGGTTTTCATAGTTACTTTGCATATTTTTTCTATTTATATTTAATGATAGTTCAGTTTTGAATAAAAAGAGAATCCAGGTAGCCCCCAAAATAGATTTGATTACATCAACATATCTAAGTGGTTTCCATTTCTTCAGAATCTTAGAATACTGATTTTAGAGATGTCTGCTTTCAGCATTTTTCCTCATGCTTGCTTTGATAACTGAATTCCTTTCCGCTCTCCAATCTGCGAATTAAAGAAAGATTAGAAGTCCCAAATCAATCTCTGGCAAAGGTAATCAACTCAGAAAAGATAACTGTGTCAACTAAAAATCTTTTGGAGATATTAAAATGTATCTTATAATTCATCACATTTTTGGTCTCCACCTAATGTATTTTCTGGGGAAAAAAAAATCTACTGTACTTCCAGAAGCTGAAATTTCCTCAGAAGATTATACTACCGTTCATGTCAGGATTTGTTATAATCATTTTTCTCTATTTCAGAAACCACGGATAGTGACAAAATCTACTGTACTTCCAGAAGCTGAAATTTCCTCAGAAGATTATACTATCGTTCATGTCAGGATTTGTTATAATCATTTTTCTCTATTTCAGAAACCACGGATAGTGACAAGTATATGCTAAAAACAAACCTATTTAATTAAATAAAACTATTGTTTTAAGGGAAATAGTGACGTAAGAGGCAGAATATTTGTGTCCAAGAGATTTTGCATTTCTTTATGCCTATGTGTACATGTGACATGGTGGGGGTGGGAAGGTGACTAATCATGACATTGATATAAAACATTTAATACATACAGGGTAAGAAAGTACCTTAATGTAACTTTTCTAAAAAAAGTTCACTTTCATCTTACCTTGCAATATTTTTCTAAAATTTAAATAATTTTTTCTTCTAAGATAATTTTCTATGATATGTATCATCTTAAATATGTTTTGCATAGTACCATTTTGTTCTATCTTACCATCAAAAAATACTTGTAATTTTTAAAGTTGACATTTAAAAAATCTATTCATAAGGAAAACATTATAAGCACATAAGTGTATTTATGATTTTCAGTATCATCTAACCTGGTTATAGGCATACACATGTTATATGATTTTGTGATAAGTTGCTTTTTATATAAAACGTTTAAGTAAAAATTTGTACAGAAGACTTTAAAATTGCTGTTTCTTAGGTATTGTTTAACTGTTAGCTTTTCTTCTTTGTAATAAATTGAGTATTTTGTGTGTGGGTGGGTGTGTGGGTGTGTGTGTGTGGGGGGGGTTTCTGGATATTTTTTCTCCAGCAACAAACTGAGTGAACATTTACAGTTAATGTTGTTTCATGAGTTCACTTGTTAAGTATATGGGTCCTGTAATTCATCTAGCCTTTCTCACATTAAACTAAGAAAATTTCTGCCTCTCCAGCTCCTACTGTCATGTTTCAGAAAGGAAGAATATGGAAGGAAACTACAAAAAGTGTAATCTGTGAAACCTACTTCAGAAAATTCAAATTCCATATAAATCACGAGAAGACTTCTGTTTGAATGTATTGCTATTAATGTTGTTTTTGTGGTGAAACTGTTGGAAAAACTTATTTGTGAGATGACAAAGACTAGAAGTAGGTTCATAACTAGATATATGGTGTTTCCAAATTAAACAAAATTGAAATTTACTCATTATAGCATAAGGAAAGAATGGATGTGGTAAAGGTAAACAGTAGGTTATTCAATACCTATTGCATAAACATAGTAAAAACAATTTATCCTCCATAATATAAGTATACATTTAAAAATAAAATGTTGTATTTTACCAGATAATCAATGTGCTATTTTTAAAATATAACATTAAGAGAACAAACACTAATTGACAAGCCATACAAATGAACAAAAATGGTTTTCTAAGAATCTAAGTTATATTAAAACAAAGTTTGAAAAATTTATAGCCAGTCATAAAAATAATAAAAACCAATGAATAAATAACAAAATTATATTTAAAAAGTCTATGAAATTACTCAGTTTTATGTGCACTAGTGAATATGTTCATTTAAAAATTGTACTGGATTTTTCTCGTCAACATCGGAGTTAATAGAAAGATACATTTTGATCATTTTATTCATAGAAATGAAAGTTATTCCTGGTCATGAATACATTAAATATTCTTACATTGTCTACCCCTCTGATGATGAACTTTAACTGTTTCTAACTCTGGAAAGTGTAGTTATTTCCACCATTTCTTGATCTTTAAATTCAATAAAAACTTGTTGCATATAATTTCCCTAGCAAAACTACCAAATACTTTAATATAAAGGATCAATTACAAATTGTACTTTTTGACGGTTATTAACATTTACTTCACACTCATATTGTGATACGGGGTTATTAAAATACAGGCATGCCTCACTTTATTGTGCTTTGTTTTACTCTTTTCAGATATCGATGTCTTTACAAGTTGAAGGTTTGTGGCAGCCATGTGTGGAGAAAGTCTATCGACGCCGTTTTTCCAACAGCATGTGCTCACTTTGTGTTAATGTGTCACATATTGGTAATTCTTGCAATATTTCCAACTTATTATTATAGCTGTGTTGGCATTAAGAACATTCACAATTCAAGGAGGTCAAATATGAACACTAACAGGAGTTTGGAAGAAGATTCCAACCATCATGGATAAATTGGGGAGGTTTAAGATTTCAGGGGAGAAACTAACTGCAGATGACGTGGAAATAGCAGGAGAACTAGAATTCAAGTGGAACCTGAAGATGTGATTGAGTTGCTGCAATCTCATGATAAAACTTTAATGGGCAAGGAGTTGCTTCTTATAGATGAGCAAAGAAAGTGGTTTTGTGAGATGGAATCTACACCTGGTGACAATGCTGCGAATATTGTTGAAATGACAACAAAGGACTTAGAATATTATATAAACTTAGAGGATAGAGTCCAATTTTGAAAGTTTTACCACGGGCTGATTGCTGTCAGAGAGCTCACATGCTACAAATAAATCTTTCACAAAAGAAGTCAAAGTGGCATTTTATCCTTATTTAAGGAATTGCCATTGCCACCTCGACCTTAATGAAGCAAGAAACATCCTAATCAGTCAGCAACCATAACTGTTGAGGCTCTCCACCAGCAAAAGATTATAGCTTGCTGAACGCTCAGATGACTGTTAGCATATTTTCAGCAATAAAGAATATTTTAATTAAGGTATGTACTTTGTTTTAAAAAATATAATTCTACCACATACTTAATAGGTGAGAGTATAGTGTAAACGTAACTTCATATGCACTGGGAAACCAAAAAATGTGTGTGACTCTCTTCACTGTGTTACTTGCTTTATTGTAGTGGTCTGAAACCGAACCTGCAAAATTTCTGAGGTATACCTGTTAACAGTGTACATTTACGATGATCTGAAAGTGATACACATTCAGTAGAAACCGTACCACAAGACCATACAACTATTCTGTTTTTCACTTTCAATATAGTATTAAATTAATTATATGAGATATTCAACACTTCATTATAAAATAGACTTTGTGTTAGATGATTTTGCCTAACTGTGGCTAATGTAACTGTTCTTAGCACTTGTAAGCTAGGCTAGGATAAGCTATGTTGTTCAGTAGGTCAGGTGTACTAAATGCGTTTTCCACTTTTTCAGTTTATGATGGGTTTAATAGGATGTGACCCCATCATAAGTTGAGGAGCATCTGTAATTAAAAAGCAACACCACAGACCAATAATAAATGATATTATCTTGTTAAGTAGCAAACAAGTATACAATGGCAAGTTACAAAAAAATAAGCTAAAAGTACAAGATAATTTTTATAATGGGAAATATTAATTGTTAATACTTCAATTATTAACTTTCTTCCTTGTGAGAAATCCAATGTTTGCTCACTGGAAATTAATTTTTATAGAAAATATAGATTTTCTTGAGGTATTTATAAACTAAATTTAGTAAAAAGCAATTAAATGAATTTATGGTTCTCAATTTTTGGTGACAACTGAGAACAAGAAATACAATGAAGAATTTTGCATGTAGGCAGAACCATATTATTACAAACATCTATTCTCAATGGTTTTTGTTTATAGTGCAATTGTATTAAGCTATTAGTATTGAGCATGAAGATTTGAACTTTCAAAAGTTTTATTTGTTGAGTTAAATTTCTTTTTTATATTTTAATTTTTAAAAGTACAGTAATTTTAAATTTAATTTTGACCCTCTATTAAATTTGCATATGTATTTTTATTGAGTTTACGATTAAAAAATAACTTAAGAAAGCAGAAATAAATGCATAACAAAAGTTGGATTATCATTATTATTAAAACAGTAATGATCAGAATTAGAAAATAAATTCTATTTCCATTTGCTAGAAAAATAAAATTCACTTTTGGCTATATATATTTTATATACTGATAATCTTAAAAAATAGACAAATATTATTATAATCTTAGTATGTATGCCATTAGTATTAAAAAGTTTGAAATAATTTTTTCTATGATACATCTCTTGAGCTAATAAACAATGATTTATGTCATATAAATAAAATCCCTGGGAAATTGTCCACTCTCTAACTGTGGACTGATAAAATTTGATTCCAAATATACATAATTTTTTTCCCATAGTTTTCTCTTTTCCTTATGTCCTCTTGATGAACTTTCCTATCAGCAAGATAAATTTTGCAACATAACTTGCAGCAACAACAACAGAGCAGCTTGTCTTTCCATTTGGACATGTGAAACAATGTAAATACACTCTTTTCTAGTTATTGAGAACCATAACTGCCTGAATATAAGGCTTGACTCATTAGAGTATTATTACACAATGATAATATGGAAGACAATAATTATTTTAATTGAATGCAGATGATTTTATTATGTATAATTCTGTGTAGACCCACCTTTTTATGTCTGGATGTTTAATAAAACTAGTACAATTTGTCAGGTGACTGGGTTTACCATTCCCACTTCTTAAGAGAGTTAATTTATAAAACTAATTAAAATAAGTCATTGTATTTAATAATTTTTATGGATGTATTTTTTTGTTTAATTATTTAGGCATTCTAATACATGTGCAGTGATATCCCATTGTGTGTTTTTTTTGGGGGGGGCATAAATTATATGTACCTTTCATTTCATTTTAAAGTATACAAATCATCTGTTTTCAACATCTTCACAAGGTTTTACAACTATCACCACTTTGTAATTATAGGAAATTGCCATCAACCAAAATGAAACCCCTTCCCCATTAGCCCTCACTCCCAATTACTCCTTACCTCCAGCCCCTGGCAACTACTAATCTACTTTCTGTCTCTATGAATTTGCCTATACTAGACATTTCACGTAATGGATTCATACAATGTGTGGCCTTTTGTATCTGGCTTTTTCACATAGCTTAATATTTTTAAGGTTTATCTACGTTGTAGCATGTAACATTCCTCCTTATGGCTGAATAATATCTCATTGTATTGTTCAGCTACACCCAACTTAGCTCATCATTCATCACTTGATGACTTTTGATTTTATTTTGTGCTTTTTTGTCTACTGTGATGATGCTGCTAGGAACATCTGTTTACAAGCTTTTTTGTGAACATGTGTTTTAATTATTTAGGTTATATACCTAGCTACAAAATTGCTAGCTTTAATTATTTAGGTAACTGCCAAACTGTAGGTGGATATAACATTTAATTCCCAACAGCAGTGGATGAGCATCCCAGTTAATCCATATCCTTGTAATCCTTTGCTATTGTCTGTCCTCTTGATGATAGCTGTTCTAGCATGTGTATAAGGTGTCACATTTTGGTTTTGTTTTGTATTATTGTTCTCCTTCTCCCTGAAAACTGGTCCTCATATTTCTTGCAGTGCAAATCTGAAGACAATAAATGCCTCCCTTCCCCTTCACCCTCTCCCCGCCTCCCCTGGCCCCTGCAGGAGGACATAAAGTAAGATGTCAGCCTTCATGACAGTTGTTCTCAATAAATTCTTTCAATTTTTGTTTAGATGAGAAAATATTTCTTCACCACTTTTGAAGAAGAATTTCACTGGTATAGAATTCTAGGTTGATGTGTTTATATATACATATGTGTGTGTGTATATTTAAGTCTTTAAATATTTCACTTTTCCTTTTTTTCAAATACACTTCATGTGTTTTTAGAGCAGTGTAGGATTCACAGCAAATCTGAGTGGAGTGTCACTCTTGCTCCGCCTCCCTTCCCCTTCACCCTCTTCCCCCGTCCCCTGGCCCCTGCAGGAGGACATAAAGTAAGATGTCAGCCTTCATGACAGTTGTTCTCAAAAAGCTTCCAGGGTCTTTTCTTGTGGGAGCTGCAGGTTGAAAGGAGCGTGGCCTTCTCCTCTCCCTGTCATGGCGTGTGCTTGTCCACTGATATTGGTGTACTGTGAAAAGGGGGAGTCATCTGCCAAAAAATGTCATTTTGCCAGTTGTCTTCAAGGTTCGTTCCCATTTGACCAGATATTGTCAACTTTGTTCACACTAACTTGTGCAAAATTGACAGACAGCCCTGTGCTGTCAGTGAATTAGCAGATCATCAGACCAGTGCTGAGTCTTGTGGTACTGGCATAGCTGTGGCTCAAATAGCCAGAGTTCGAGGTGGTGGGACTCATCGCTCTAGCCAGGGTGCTTTTGGACATATATGTCACGGAGGCTGCTTATTTGCTCCAACCAAAACCTGGCACTGTTGGCACTGTAGAGTGAATCTAACCCAAAAGCATTATGCCATCTGCTATGCCCTGGCTGCTTCGGCCTTACCAGTGCTGGTAATGTCTAAAGGTCATCATATGGAGGAACGTCCTGAACTTCCTTTGGTGGTCTAAGATGAATTTGAAGACTACAAAAAAACCAAGGAGGATCTTTTGCTTCTTAAGAAAATTAAGGCATGGAATGATATCACGTCCTGAACTTCCTTTGGTGGTCTAAGATGAATTTGAAGTCTACAAAAAAACCAAGGAGGATCTTTTGCTTCTTAAGAAAATTAAGGCATGGAATGATATCAAAAAGGCCTATGCCTCCCACCAAATGAGGGATGGCAAGGGCACAATGAGAAACCATCATCGTATCCAGCACAGGGGGCACTGCATCATCTGTAATGAGGACAATGGTATCATCAAGGACTTCAGAAACATCCCTGGCATTACTCTGCTCAATGTATGCAAACTGAACATTTTCAAACTTGCTCCTGGTGGGCATGTGGGACGTTTGTGCATTTGGACTGAAAGTGATTTCCAGAAGATAGATGAATTGTAAGGCACTTGATGTAAAGCGGCCTCCCTAAAGAGTAACTATAACCTTCCCATGTACATGATGATGAATACAGACCTTGGCAGACTTTTGAGAAGCCCAGAGATCCAAAGAGCTCACCGAGCACCACGCAAGAAGATTCATCACAGGGCCCTGAATAAGATCCACTGAAAACCTGTGAATCGTGTTGAAGCTAAACCCATATGCAAAGATAGCAACACTAGATGAGGCATCCCTAGATCTCTCTTTTTTCCTGCATAGTTTCTATTGAGAAGTCATACGTAATTCTTACCCTTGTTTCTCTGAAGTTTGTCTTCCTTTCATCTTTGCCTATTTTAAAGATTTTCTCTTTCTCTTTTTCTGCAGCTTAAATATAATATCCCTAGGTTTCAATTTTTTAATATATTTATTCTTGTTCATAATCTCTAAGCTTCCTGAATCTATTGTTTGTGTCTATCATAACTTTTGTAAAATTATCAGCCATTATTACTTCCAACATGTCTTCTATTCTGTTTTTTCTTTCCTTTTCTTCCATTAAACCAATTTCACATAAGTTACATCATGTAAAATTATCCCACAGTTGTTGGATATTCCATTGTTTTTCATTTCATTTACATTTTTTGTTTTGTTTTTCAGTTTTGGAAGTTTCTATTAACATATTTCCAAGTTCATTGATTCTTTCTTTAGCTGTATCCAGTCTGTTAACATGATTTTATTTGCTAGCATTTTCTTTGGATTTTTCCTTAAGAGTTTCCATCCTTTTGCTTATATTGCCCTTCTATTTTTGCATGTTGTCTGATTTTTTTCTCCTAGGGCCATTAACATATTAATCATAGTTATTTTAAATTCCCTTTGTGATAATCACAAAACCTGTGTTATATCTAGTTCATTTGCTTGCTGTGCCTCTTCAGAATGTGTTTTTACTTGCCTTGTAGCATGCCTTGCAATTTTTTTTTTGAAAGCTGAACATAATACAACAGGTATAGGAACGAGGTAAATAGTCCTTTTGTTTGAGGATTTATGTCAATCTAGGTAGAAGCTAGGCTGTGATTAATATCTGTGATTAATATATACACTGTAGTTGTAGGTGTCAGAGGATTTTGTTTTCTGTAGTGTTCTTATTTGTGTCTTCTCTGTTGTCTTCTTGTTTCCCTAAAGGCCACCACTTTGATCGTGCCTGCACCTAGCAGTTTTTCTTTTTTAAACTATAATCAACTGTGATTACTGCAGCTCTGTTGCTGTGTTATGAAGGTGCAGAGGAAATTGAAGCATTGTTCTCTTATCTTAAAATTAAATATAAGTTTTTACTGTGCTGGTGTCCCTAGGCTGTGACTTCACAAGGGACTCTTAGCTCCCTACTCCCCTGTGGTATAACAAATGGCAAAAGAATTCCACAGTCAGATAATTTTCCTTCTCCCAAGTTGGATAAAACTATTGTAATTCTCTCCTGCTGAGAATGTATCTCATTCCAGTTTCAGAGAAAACCCTCTGGGTGTATTTCAGCATGGTAACATATACCATCCTCCTGAAGGATTTCACTTGGCTCTTCACTATGAGAACCCTATGGGTTCCTGGAGGTAAAACTGACAAAAATATGGAAATCTAACAAGATTGCCATCCCCAGGTATTACTCTTATCTTGGTAATCAACACTCCAAAATACACCAGCAATAAACCAAAGTGACTGTTAAAATTTTTCTACAAATTTATGACTCCAGCTGATTCTGATCCATGTGAACTGATCTCACCTGTGATTCTCTCTCTTCACTTGTCTCTCCAGATTTAGGGATAGCTGTTTGCCCTACAGCCTTAGTTATTGATGGATAAAAGAGGAGTGATTGATTTTCAATTCTTTTCTGCAATTTTTGTTGTAAGGATACAAATGATAACTTCCAAACTCTTTAAATACCAGAGCTAGAACCAAGAGTCCCATTAACGTTTTTATGTTTGTGAGTGTGTGTAATTCTATGGCATCGTTATCACATAGATTCATATAACCAATGCTACAGTTCAGCTATAGAACTGTTCTATCAACACAAAGAAACTTAAGGAAGTATTTATTACAAAAAATATTCTTAAAAGAAGTGTTGATTAGTAATCAAGTTGCATGAAACCTACTTAGTGCTTTGCTCAGTAAAGGGTTAAAACAGTTTGTTTACCTTGATAAGCTCTTGGTTATCCTGCTCTGGTGTTATCACTGGGGAAGACAGAATAAATGCCCTTTGTCACAATACAATTTATTAATCAATTTAGCGGTTGAAACAACTGAATTATAAAAATTAAATTTAAATACAAAAGATAGCAAAAGGCTAGTGGTAAAACAAAAATAAAAACTACTAATAAAATATAACAAAATGTTATAATTTGTTTGGTTCCTTTGCTTAGCTTTATTTTGACAATGTCTGTGAAGTTTTTGTAAGAGTAAGAGGCGATATCTGAAGTTTTCTGGTGTTTGTTGTGAATCAGTATAAATCTGGATATTTTATCTGTGATAATATAAATTGCATAACCAGAAACATAAACGGTAGGTGCTCAGATGACTTTTAGATTGAATGTTATATGTGTAATCATATATATATATATATACACACACATACGTGCGTGTGTGTATATATATATGTGCGTGTGTGTATATATATATATTTGGTGGCTGGCTGGTAAGGATATCCAAACCTTTGATGTAGTCATAACCAGAAACATAAACGGTAGGTGCTCAGATGGCTTTTAGATTGAATGTTATATGTGTAATCATATATATATATATACACACACATACGTGCGTGTGTGTATATATATATATGTGCGTGTGTGTGTATATATATATATTTGGTGGCTGGCTGGTAAGGATATCCAAACCTTTGATGTAGTGATCATTTTTAAGTACATGAAATTGTAATTGAACAATTCAGACATTTAATTACTATCTCTTTGTTTAGATTGTCCACCAATATCTCTATTTTTACCACTATATTTGTTACTTTCCTATCAATTCAAAAAGAATATGTACATTTAGGAATGTGATTTATAACTAGATAGGGAATCATTTTACTTTACCTGACATAATGGATCTGGCAGGTGGTTGTAAGTTATAGTTTTTTATATTCTGATTTTTTATTTCCTTAACATTGGATATATTCCAAAATACAGAGGAAAAACATCATTTTTCTTTTAAAGGACATTCTTTCTGCTAATATTTTAGTCTCCGTTTGGAACAGACAACCTAAAAAAAAATTTTTTTTTACAGGGAAGGAAGGATGTATATAAATAAGTTCCAGATATTATGCAACCATCAATCCCTAAATTATTTTATGTTATGCATATGTTAGGATGATTTTGTATAAAATTAAGAATAAGTGATTTTGTAAAAATGAAGTATGTGTAATTATATTACTATGAATATGATTGTATATTTTTTATTTTCTAGTAAATCTTAGACAGAAAATAATACACACTTTCCATGAAGCTGTTTGAAATTTATTTTTCTTGCTGGCTTTCCAATTCTGTAACATGGTAAGTAGGTCAAGGGCCTCCATTAACTCACATTTCATTTTTTAATGCCATGATAATCTACAAGCAGTCTAATTTTTGTTTGACCTGAAAGGATTAGCTTTGATAGAAAAAAAAATCTCAAATAGAAAGGAGTGGTGTTAAGTAACCCTTTTATCCTATGATAGATACCATTTTGTTTAAAAAAAATTGGGGCCTACTATAGTTTGTCGACGAAAATATTGTTTAAAGTACAGAATCATAAAATTTCATACAAAAATCCTAGATATATTATCTTAAAATATAGATCTAAACTAAAGCTATTTTACTTAAAATACACATATATACAAGTTTTCTTTGTTTTTCAATCTGTTTTATGACTGTCTTTTATTATTTCTTTCCACAATATCACGTTTATTTTTTTCTGCCAACATGAATTGCTTTGCAATTCATATTAATATTTTGTACTGAAATAACAATTGAGTGGCAAAAACACATTTAGAATAAAACAATGATTCTTGTTACACACATCATTTGATAGGTACATACATATTTGCTAGATATCTACCTAGTAATCATGAGCATTTAGCAGTCTGCTTCTAAAGAAATTCGAATTTGTCTGGTTAACTACTAATTCTATTCAAAGAATTAGTAGTAAAATGAAATGCAAAGAGCATTTTTACTCTAAAAAAGTAACATATTAAGCAGAACTTATTGGAGACAAAAACGTTTTTTGCAAAGGTCTTTAATACAAATCTTTCTACCCTCATATACAGCCCCCAAAATCTGTAAATGTATATGCATATATAATATGCAGCAAACATTTTTTATCTGCAGAGATATGAAAAAAATTTCAGCAACTAATAAATCAGAACAACCTGGACACAAGAAAGAAAGTGACTAATACCACAGTATCAAACTACCTAGGGCA
Organism: Galeopterus variegatus; assembly: GCF_000696425.1. Lineage (NCBI taxonomy): Eukaryota > Metazoa > Chordata > Mammalia > Dermoptera > Cynocephalidae > Galeopterus > Galeopterus variegatus. Next base: position 27,827 of record NW_007737001.1, read on the forward strand.
ATAAAAGATTGCAAAAAAAAAAAAAATATATTTAATAGGAATCAGTTTCCTCCTTTCCCAAAACTTTCCACAATATTTTAAATGAAAAAAATAGGATGCATAATAAAATGATTACATTCAATATATGAAAGGGGAAACTGTGTGTGTGTGTGTGTGTGTGTGTGTTGTAAAATAGCCTTTCTTTGATCTAACAATTATGATTAAATTAATCATATGATAATGTGTATTCCTACAAGAATGCTTTATAATTTAATCTTGATTGTTGTCAACTAAGTTAAAAATAAACTAAACACACTAAATAGTCAAAATCATTATTTCTTCTCTGGACTTTGTAGATTCTCCATGATAATTTGGCACTGGTACACACAAAAAATAATTAAGTACACCATCATGAAGGATATTTTGTAATGAAATAATTTCTATGTAAGCTTGCTAAATTTAAATACTTTGATTCATGCATGATTAAATATATTGAAAATACAAGATTAACAGATTTCATACAAAGTTCAAGGCAGTATTTCAATACTTTCTACTAGAAAGTAAGGGAATAATTAAATGAGGTGATTTCTCTCCTTGTGATAATTATAGTTGTCCTTGAACTCTCTATTTAATCCTGACAGATAAATCTGGAGTTATTTGTAAATTAATTCTCATAAAACAGACTCTGCAAGTCAAAGATTTTCTCTGATAATAGAATAAAGCCGAACTTATAATAGTAAGTTCTTCCTAAGATTATTTTGGCAGTTTGAACTGTTTGGGATTTCACAATATGGATGAGTAAGGCCAGGACATTACTAGAATATTCAGAAAATACCCTGGAAGCAGTTAAACCATGTGAATTAATGAAAGTGCTTTACACAAATGGCCTGTTCTCAAGACAGGAAAGACTTTAGAATTGTTCAAATACACATTATTTTTAAGGTCTGAGAAAATTTTGGACAATATAAGATAGGTCACATTCAAAATCCTATGACTTTGTGCTTTGTTGTTGTTGTTGTTATTATTATTATTATTATTATTATTATTATATTACTATTATACATCTGTTCCTTAAGTTTCTAAAAGTTATTTTTATGTTCCCAATAGAAGACATAAAATCTGTATTGGTTTGACCAGTATGAGACCCCAAACAAAATTACTTGGGCTTGGCAAATCTCACAGCATTTGAATCACATCATCTTTTAATACTTTATTAATCCTGCCTAACTTATGGTATATAGCTAAGAACATATTTAAATAATAAAAAGATACTAGTGTCTAGGAACTTTAGACAGATTTTTCTGGAAGGAGATATTTCAGAGTGTTAAGATAAAATGGTTTGTAAATATTTGCTAACTCTGCCTAGTATTTGGTCATAATTCAGACCTAACATGATTTAAATTAATTACAATGCAGCAATGCAGGGAACGCATAAAAAATTAAAGTCCTTATGAAAAAATCGACTTCTCAATGAAGAAAATTCCACTGTTATAAGTTTCTAGTTTTGTTTCTTCTAGGTAACTTATATCTATAAACATTCATGATATAAACCACACAAAACAAAAAGGTAACCAAAATGCCACTGAATATTTCTTGCTCTGAATTTCATCTGAAGTCAATCTACATTTACAAAACTATTTTCCCAAGATCTCTTGTAGTGTTTGCAAGAGTTAGCATATAAAAGTATAGGACTCTCAATTAATTTGAACTTCAGATGTGCATTCGTGTGTGTGTGTGTGTGTGTGTGTGTGTGTAAGTATGCCTAGGCAATATTTGGGCAAACTCTCTCTCTCTCTCTCTTTCACACACACACACACACACACACACACACACACACAATATGTTTTGTTAAAGTTAATATTTAAGTGGGCGTTTTGTATTTTATGTGGCAGCCTTATTTGAAAGCATATGGTTTGTTAAAGTTAATATTTAAGTGGGCGTTTTGTATTTTATGTGGCAGCCTTATTTGAAAGCCCCCAAATCAAACTTCTTCTGATAGTATTGATTCAGATTTAGGAGATTTTAATACCGTTTAGTTACTGTAAATAGAGATGCCCTTTTGTCCAGGAGATCCTCCATTAATAGTAATTGTCACAGAATGATTAATAAATGTCCCTTTATTTTCAAAAGTGCACTAAATTTCACACGTTATAAATTTCATGTGCTTTGATGGAAAATAAAGATAGCTTGGGTTCTCACTACTCTTACATTCTATGTTTCTGTTTCAATTTTTACTACTAGAAACATAAATATGAACAAGAAAAATATATTGGAACTTCAGTATGCTCTCTAGGGTATATTTTTTGTAGAGTAAAAAGTACGTAATATAAAACTAGCAATATAACGTTCAGTAGAATCGGTCTCTGTTACATTAGAGAAAAAGAAGACCAAAATAAGGGTCTTTTGACAGCAAGAGAATCCGCGTAGTATTGTCAGCATAACTAGTTCATGCTTTATTCAGTTCCCAACCAATAAAAAGAAATCCACCTTGGTATTTTTTTTTTAAAGGTCAGACTCATGAAGATGTGAGATTAGTAAAAGGGGAAAATAAAACAATTTTAGTTGCTACAGTAAGTGGAATAATTCCCTGGAGTTTTTATATTTGAACTGTGAGGATTTTAATTATGTTTTTAATTTTTCCCTAAATACCTTCTAATCTTATCTTGTGTGCATTATGTTCATGCAAATATTTGAATCTATTCCTGCCTTGCCTCTCTTAATTTTCAGGTCTTGGCTTTCTTTCTGTTTTCCTTAATATTGAATTAAGTTGCTAGATTGGATAGAAAACAGGAGAGAAAGAGAGAGAGAGAGAGAGAGAGAGATTCGTAAATTGATCTTTGTTACATTTAACACTTTTCTCATCTTTAAAACAATACGTCCTCTTTGATAATAACTACATTTAAGTTGCTCCTCCCCTCATTCTCTGAACTAACTCTCTCTCTGAACTTTCCCACACAAATAAACAGTTTGTATCTTTTACCTTAAAACAGCCCCCTCTCTTCCACATCCATTTCGGCCTTTGCATGTTCCTTCATTACTGAACTTCTCATTTTACTACATATACTCATGTCCTGGTTCTAGTTTTCTCAGTAACTGGCACCACTGTCCAGCCAGTTGTTAAACAG
>NW_007737001.1:31483-45003 GCF_000696425.1 Galeopterus variegatus
TCATGTCCTGGTTCTAGTTTTCTCAGTAACTGGCACCACTGTCCAGCCAGTTGTTAAACAGGAGGGAATCTTTCATGACAGTTTCCCTCACTCATCTCTACACCAAAACTAGTGTGAAGTCTTGCACATTCTTCTCCCAATTATATAATAATTTCTCTCTTTTTTCTCCACTACCAGCAATCTTCTTTTTCCCGGACTACTAACTGAGTTTTCCATCTGGTCTCCTCACTTACTATCTTGTTCTACTCATTCCATTATCTTTCATTCCCCCCAAATATAAACTATTGCAACTCTAAAGGACAAAAATGATATCTATCTTCACAGTAAATAAAAGACATAAAAATACTATAAATCTGGATCAATTCAAAACCATTTGCATAAATATGCACAGTTAACTGAAAAATATTTTGGTTTCCTGGCTCTTTGTCCACTCCTGAATTCAGAGGGCCAAGGAAAATTTCATGTAGCCTTTTAATCCAATCAGTCAGTCTGGGTCTTTTGAATGGGGAATTTAATCCAATTACATTTAATGTGGTTATTGAAAGGTATGTCTTACTCTTGGCATTTTATCAACTTCCGTTTGGATGTTTTAAATGCTTTTTGTTTCATTTTTCACTTTTCATTGTTTGACTTTTTTTTTTGAGGTAGTAAAAAATAGTTTCTTTCTCTTTCTCATTTGCACTTTTGTTCTACCAGTGGGTTTTGTTCTTTCTTGTGTATATGTGGTAGTAATTGTTTTTTTTTTTTTTAATTTTAACTTCTCAATATACTTTGTAGTTGATTTCCTGTCCCTTTACCAATTCCTTCCTCCCCTTCCCTCCTGCCCACTATGTCATATCTGTTCACTTGTCTTAGCAAGTTCAAGGAATTGTTGTGATTGCATGATGTGTCTTCTTCCCCACAACCCTTTATTTGTTCGTATGTTTATTTGCTTATTTTTAGCTCCCACAAATAAGTGAGAACATGTTGTATTTCTCCTTCTGTGCTTGACTTGTTTGACTTGATATAATTTTCTCTAAGTCCATCCATGTTGTTGTGAATAGTAGTATTTCATTCTTTTTTATAGCAGAGTAGTATTCCATTGTGTAGATATACCATAGTTTCCTTATCCAGTCATCTGATGATGGACATGTGGCCTGGTTCCAACTCTTGGCTATTGTAAATAGTGCTGCAATAAATGTGGGAGTATAGGTATCCCTTCAGCATGATGATTTCCATTCCTCTGGGTATATTCCCAGCAGTGGAATAGCTGGGTCATATGGTAGATCTATCTGTAATGGTTGGAAGAACTTCCACCATCTTATAGCCCCACCAGCAGGGTATGAGGGTTCCTTTTTCTTCACAACCTCATCAGAATTAATCATTCTCAGACTTTTGGATATTAGTCATCCTAACTGGAGTGTGATGTTATCTCAAAGTGGTTCTGATTTGTGTTTCCTGAATGTTGAGTGATATTGAGCATTTTTTCATGTGTCTGTTGACCATTTGTATATCTTTCTTTGAGAAATGCCTATTTAGCTCCTTTGCCCATTTTTTTAATTGAGTTATTTGGTTTTCTGCTGTAAAGTTGTTTGAATTCCTTGTATATTCTGGATATTAATCCTTTGTCAGATGTATATTCTGCAAATATTTTCTCCCACTCTGTTGGCTGTCTTTTCACTCTGTTGATTATTTCTTTTGCTGTGCAGAAGCTTTTTAGTTTGATATAATCCCATTTGTTTATTTTTCCTTTGGTTGCCTGTGCTTTAGCCTAAAGCCTCTATATAAAAACTCTTAGAGTTGATAAATGATTTCAGCAAAGTGGCAGGATACAAAAGCAACACACAAAAATCAGTAGCATTTCTGTACTCCAACAGTGAACATGCAGAAAAAGAAATCAAGAAAGCTAGCTCATTTACAATAGCCACCAAAAAAAAAAAAAATACTTAGGAATGAAGTTAACCAAGAATGTGAAAAATCTCTATGACGAGAACTACAAACCATTGTTAGAGGGCACAAGATGATGGAAAGATATCCCAGGCTCTTGGATTGGAAGAATTAATATTGTAAAAATGTCCAAATTACCCAAAGTGATCAATAGATTCAATGCAATCCCCATCAAAATTCCAATGATATTTTTCTCAGAAATGGAAAAAAAACATCCAGACATTTATATAGAATAACAAAAGAACACATATAACCAAAGCAATCCTGAGCAAAAGAAATAAAGTTGGAGGCATGACGGTACCTGATTTTAAGCTATACTCCAAATCTATAATAACGATAACAACATGGTCCTTGCATAAAAACAGACATGTGGATCAGCAGAACATAATAGGAACCGAGAAATCAACCCATACACCTACAGCCATCTGATCTTTGACAAAGGCACCAAGTCTACACATTGGGGAAAAGACTGCCTCTTCAGAAAGTGGTGCTGGGAAAACTGGATATTCATATGTAGGAGAATGAAACTAGATCCATACCTGTCACCATATACCAAAATAAACTCAAAATGGATTAAAGAATTAAATATACATCTGGAAACAATAAAACTCCTTAAAGAACACATAGAGGAAACACTCCAGGAAGGAGGAGTGGGTACAGACTTCAGGAATTATTGTTTTTTGGATTCCAGATGCAGGATTCCTTTGAAGACTTCTTGCAGGGCTGATAGTGTAGTGGTGAAATCCCACAATTTTTGTTTGAGAAATATACTCTTTCTTCCTCATTTCTGAAGCATAGCCTTGCTGAGTATAGTATTCTTGGCTGGAAGGTTTTTTGGTTTTTTTTTGTTTGTTTGTTTGTTTTTTTTCTTCTTTTAGTATTTTGAATATATCATCCCATTCTCTGCTGGCTTGTAGAGTTTCTGTTGAGAGTTCTGAGGTTAGTCTGATGGGGACTCCCTTTTAGGTGACTTGATGTTTTTCTTTTGCTGCTTTTAAGATTCTTTCTTTGTTTTTGAATTTTTCCAGGTTGACTATGTATTTCAGAGAGAACCTTTTTGAACTGAATATGTTTGGGGATCTTTCACTCTTCTAGATCTGAAAGTCCATGTCTGATCCTATACCTGGGAAATTTACTGTTGTTATTTCAGCAAATAGATTTTAATGCCTTTTCCTTTCTCCTCCCCTTCTACAAAACCAATGATTCAGATTTTTATACACTTAAGGTTGTCTGCTTGTTCTCTCACATTTTTTTCATTTTTTTAAAATTATTATTTTCTTTTTTCCACCAAGATTATTTCAACAAGACCATCTTCAAGATCAGAAACTATTTCTTCAGCCGGTTTTAACCTGCTGCTTAAGCTCTCAGTTGTGTTTTTCTTAATACTCTAAATGAATCCTTCAGTTGCAGTTCTGCTACATTCTTACATTCCTTTCTATGGTATTAATCTCTTTGCACGTTTCTCCTTCCATATCCTGGATACTCTTTCTCATTTTATTGTGTTGTCTAACTGAGTCTTGTTGTATCTCACTGAGTTTCCTTAAGATTTTTACTCACAATTCCTTTTCAGCTATTTCAAGGGTTTCAGCTATATTCAGCTATTTCTCCTTCCCTATGGGGTCTGGTACTTGAAAAATGTATTACTTTGGTCGTGTCATATTATCTTATTTTTTCATATTTCTAGTATTTCTACATTGACGTCTGGTCATCTGGTAGAGCAGTTGCTACATCTATTATTCTAGAGCGGGCTTTGAGCAGAAAGACTTCCTCCTGTAGATGTGTTTTATAGTTACCACTGAGTAGGGTGTTTTGGTATTGGTTCTGGGTCAGCAGTGCAGCAGTTCAGTCTACATGTGGGTGCTTCAACCATATTCAGTGTTGGAGTTGCATGTGGTTATCTCGAAGGCCTAGGCACTGGGGCATTTAGTGATTCCTTGCTAAGTTAGTAACATTGTGCTGGTTCATTGGGAGTGTGGGTAAGCTCTTGAGTTCTTGGGAAAAGTGCATGGGTTCCATGTCACTCTTTGGCTGGAGTGGGTGACCCTGGGTAGGTTTATTGGCACCCCCACTAGTTTACCTTGACTCTGATGGGTGCAATGGGGTATATTGGAGCTCCTCAATTTGAATGTGTTACTTTGGGTGGAGATTCACTTTCCTACAGGCAGAGGCTCCTTCTGGTTCCTTGTTTCCCCTGGTTGGGGGAGAGGTTAGTGGTGATTGGGAATTTTCTTCCTTACTCTATTTGAGTATCCCTGTTTCTGCATTCTTAGTGGATTCTACATGTGTCTCTCCCCAGATCAAGGCAGTCATGTAGGCTGCACATATAACTCCTGTTTGGCTACTGCTAAGCTAAGGCTAAGGCTGATGTCATGTATCCCGCTCACAGTGCCAATTATTTAGCTCGTAATCCTGTTTTTGATGCAAATTGTAAAGCTAGGTGACCACGCTAGTTGTTGCGGCTCTCTTACCTGCTGGTAATCCTGCACCGACTGGGCTGATGGTTGAGCTAGGGCTGGGTCTGGAGCTACCAGACCCCTCAAGCCCATTCACAGACTGGGTCACAAACCCTTCACATGCCAAGCTGGGTCACCAGACCCTTTCACGCAGGTCTATAAGCAAGGCAACTGGCCACACGGACCTTGGAAGCTGCAAGTCTGTAAAAAACATGGCCATGTAGGGCGAATGCCCAAGGCAGTAAAAAACAGCCAAAGTGGCACCACCTTGCAGGCAGACGTACTCCACCCACATACTCTATGTTTACCGTATCACCCTGAACCAGCTCAAAGGCGAGGGGAACCTGACCAAATATTTCCATTTTCCTTACAATCCACCCCTTCAGGCTCTCTCGCCATGCAATCTATGCATCCAGAATCTTCTGCAGTGTTCCCTTAGTGAGGATAAATGACCCTTACATTTACATAACCTACTGTCCATTCAGTATGCCTTAAGGCTTGCAGTTCTGTCCTTTTAACTGTCAGCCGCATATGTCCAGTTAGTAGTCACCACTGGTGTGATCCTCCATGCAAATCCTGCAGTTGTAACGATGTGAAGTTCAATGCACATTCAGCAGGGAACACATTGATCACGTATCTCTGGTGCAGTGCCTGAAGCCAGAACACTTAGCCAAGACATTGGCTCCGTCATTTCCTGGACTGGCTAAGGGGAAGTGTCCTGTGACATAGAAAAGAGTTACTTCTTTCTCATGCCTCAATTCCCATAAATCTTGCCACATGGCTTGTCCCCACAGGGGTCGGTGGCCTACCATCCACCACTGATACTTCCAAGTAGAGATCCAAAGGATTAAACCTTTGAACACAGCCTAGCTGTCAGCATAGATGGTTAATGGCCCAGGCTCGTTCTTTATCAGCATCCATACTGCTCTCATTTCAGCCCATTGACTGCTTTGCCCTTTACCATTTTCATACCACATGGTATCTGTTAAGGGCTGGACAGCAACTGCTGTCCATGATGCTGAGGTTCCCATGCTAGAGCCATCTGTATACCAATCTTGCTCTGTGATAGGTCCTTGTCCCTCATGGAAAGGTACAGCCTCCACCTCTATGGGTAATGGTTGTGTCAAAGTCTCCTCCATAACCTCTACTGGGCCTAGCACAGTTTGCAACTCTTTGGACAGAGGACTCGCTGACACGTGCTAATTTGTTCTATATATGCTCCCCATTTAGACAAAGTGGGAGTCTGAGCTAAGCCTGTTTTAGGGTTGGTTGCCCACATGCACAGCCACCCTGTGATGGGGTACGTTGTCCTTACTAGGACTTTGGCAGTTCCTGTGATAGCTTCAGTGGCTATCAAGGCAGAATATACAGCTTCTAACTGCTTTCCTATTAGGGTGTAGTGCACTTCAGTGCCCTTCCAGAGCTGGGACCAGAATCCTACAGGTGTGTGGATTGGCCTTGTCTCTGCCACAAACTCCATCCTAACCCCTCCTGGGTTATATGTACATCTAACTCAAATGGCTTAGTGGGATCAGCCACTTGTAAAGCCTGTACTTTCTGTATTGCCCTTTTCTGTAGCCTAGTAAACTTGTTCTACTTCCTCAGTCCAATCCCAGAGGGCCCCTTTCTTTGTCAATGCATATGGTGGGTGTGCCATTTCGGCCATGTGGGGTACAAAAGCTCTCCAATACCCCCAAAGTCCCAAATACGTCTGTGGCTGAGCTACAGTTGTGGGCCGAGTGGATGCCTATATCTTATCTATAATAGCTTCTGGGATGACTCTTGTCTTACCCAACCAGACCACTCCCAGGAGTTTGACTGACAGCCCAGGTCCTTGCACTTTGGCTGTGTTCACTGCCCACACACATTGTTCCAAATGACTTAGCAGCATTGGAGCCCCCTGGGTTAAATCTGCAAGAGAATCAGAGGTTAGTAACACATCATCAATGTAGTGAAACATTGTAACCATGCTGGGCCTAGTCCACTTGGCTAAGTCCCCAGCCACCAAACCATGAAAATATGGTTGGTCTATGCAGATAACCTTGGGCAATACTTGAGAGGTCCACTGTCTTCCTTCCCACATGAAGGCGAACTGCCAAGGCTATCAGCCAAGATTGGAATGGAGAAAACAGCATTTGCAAGGTCCGACACATAATGATAAGTCCCCAGCTGAGTCATCAGCTGATCCATCAAGTCATGAACTGAAGGCACAGCTGCATGCGAAGCAGTCACTACTTTGTTCAGTTCTCAAACATAATCTACAGTTATTCTCCAGGTACCATCAGGCTTTTTCACTGGCCATACCAGAGCATTAAATGGGCTGTGAGCTGGATGAATAATGCCAACTTTCTCTAATTCCAGTATAGTAGCACTTATCTCTGCATGTCCTCCTGGTAGGCAATACTGCTTTACATTAACTACACATCTTGGCTTGGGTAACACCTGTGGGTCATGTTTAGCATATCCTCGTAACACAGGCTTTACTGTCCATATTTGCAGCCCAAACTCTCCAACTGTTGTTTGCAGGTGCAAACCATAAAGTACATCCATACCCAAGATGCATTCTGCTACAGATGAAATCAAACTGTCCCTATTTGCAGATGACATGATCTTATATATAGAAAAACCTAAAGACTCTATCAAAAAATTCTTAGAGCTGATAAATGATTTTGGTAAAGTTATAGGATACAAAATCCACATGTAAAAATCAGTAGTATTTATACTCCAATAAATGAGAAGAAAAGGAAATCAAGAAACCAAGGCTAGTTAGAATAGTTACAACACAACAACAACAACAGCAACAATGACAACAACAACAAAAAACACTAAGAATAAACTTAACCAAGGAGAAGAAAGATCTCTATAACAAGAACTACAAATCACTGCTGAAAGAAATTAAAGATACAAAACATAGAATGACATGCCATGCTCTTGGATTGGAAGAATTAACATTGTGAAAATGTCCATATAACCCATGGCAATCTACAGATTCAATGCAATCCCCACTGAAATACAATGACATTCTTCACAGAAATAGAAAAACTGTCCTAACATTCATATGAATGAAACAAAAGGTCAACAGACCCCAAATAGCCAAAGCAATCCTAAGCAACAAAAATAAAGCCAGAGGCATAGCACTACCTGACTTCAAATTATACTACAAAATTATAGTAGCCAAAAGAGCATTGTACTGGTGTAAAAATAGACACTCAGACCAATGGAACATAATTAAGAACCCAGAAATCCACATACTTATAGCCAACTGATTTTTTGACAAAGGCAACAAGAACATACATTGGAGAAAAGACTTACTCTTCAATAAGTGGTGTTGGGAGAACTAGATGTCTACATGTAAAAGAATGAAACTAGAACCGTACCTCTCTATAACAAAATCATCTCAAAGTGGATTAAAGTCTTAAATATAAGATCAGAAACACCTAAAAGAAAACATAAGAGAAACACTTCAGGAAGCAGGATTAACAAAGATTTTATTATGAATATAATGAATATTATGAATAAAACCCTAAAAGCACAGGCAGCAAAAGAAAAAAATAAACAAATGGGATTATATAAAACCAAAAATGTTCAGCACAGGAAAATAAAGAGAGCAAAAAGCCAACCTATAAAATGGGAGAAAATATTTGAAAACTATGTATTCAATAAGGGATTAATATCCAGAATATCCAAAGAATTCAAACAACTTAGCATTAAAAAAAGTAATTCATTTAAAAAATGGGCAAAAGAGGTGAATAGGCATTTCTCAAAGGAAGATATACAAATAACCAGCAGACACATGAAAAAAATGATCAACATCACTCAGCATCAGGGAAATGCAAATCAAGACCACCTTGAGATATCATCTCACCCCAGTTTGTCTGGCCATTATCAATAATAGAAAGAATAACAAATGCTGGTGAGGATATGGAAAAAGAGGGACCCTCCTACACTGTTTTTGGAACTGTAAATTAGTGAAGCCATTATGAAAAACAGTATGGAGTTTTCTCAAACAACTATAGATAGAACTACCACATGATCCAGCAGTCATAGTTGTGGGTATATACCCAAAGGAATGGAAATCATCATGTCAAAGGGATATCAGCACTACTGTGTTCACTGAAGCTCTATTTACAATATCCAAGGTATGGATCTAACCTAAATTTCCATTGATGGACAACTGGATAAGGAAAATGTGGTATATTTACAAAATGGAATACTACTCAGTCATTAAAAAAAAAGAACTTCTCCCATTCACAGAAGCATGGATGAGAAATTATGTTAGGTGAAATAAGCTTGGCACAGAAATAGATATCCTCACTCATAAGTGGTAGATTAAAAAATAAATGAAAAAAGAAAGATATGACATTCACAATAAATTATTGAACTTTCGAAAGGGGAGAACAGAACTGAGTCCAATGGAAGTGGAAAAGGGGAAGTAAGAGGGGGTGATAGAGAAACTGGTAAAGGGCCAAAAAAAAAATGATTACAAATGCATAAGTGTGAATATGGTAAAATATCCTGATTTGAGCATCACATATTGCACACAGGTATTCTCTACCCCATAGGTATGTACAGTCAATTATGTTTCAATATAAATAAGAAAAAAATAAAAGAAGTAAAATTTGAAAATCTGAGTTTTTGTGATTGAGATGCAAAATGAAGTGAAGAAGTCTGACTAAATGAATTTGGTGTAGGGCTGGAAAAGAAAATTCAAGAAATTCTGAAGAAAGCAGGGCAGTGAGGAACGTGATAATAATTTTACTTCTCATATTGGATCTGAGAAGCACAAATTAAGAAGTAGAATTAGTTTCAAACTACTTTTTGGTTGTTGCATGGTTTCTTTGGCTGTAAAGTTGATATGAATTATATATGATATGAAAATAACAGGTGTGTCCATTGCAGCTGATAGACTAGCTGGAAGTATATTATGTCTAGGGTGTCTGAAATTTCACACTTACATCACAAATTTACTTGCTATATTTGAATATTCTCATTATCTGAAGCTTTTCCTGTTCAGAATCATTAAAACGTAAAAACTTATAAAAATGCTTTCCTTTAGTAATGGTCTTGAATAAAATTATCCTCTTTATTCAATTTACAACTGTACAAAGAAAGCTATAACTAAACAAAATGATATTTTGTCATATGCATTTCCTTTCCTAATCCCTCTTTAATCATGTTGTATAAACTTGTGTCAAGTATTTTTTTTAGAAGAACCTTATTTATGGTAGATATAAATTAGCAATATGACAGTACTTCCTTTTGAAATCAACAATTTTTGTGTGTTTTGGATAGATTTCCTAATATTAATGTGAATTTTGAATATAGAATGCTGTGTACTGTGTAGTAATAGATTTTTGTGTTTTCTCAAGTTGACTTAACCAATTTATTTTGGTTGTGTTTTTATTTTTTTATTTTTTTTAAATATCTTAGGAGACCCATATTTATTTGTTTTTTTGAGATAAACTGCTTTTACCCAATTTTCATTTATCCTACTTATTACTGTTCTGCTAATACTTAGTTATTTATTTTTACTTAGTTCATCCTTTTCTTTTAGAACCTGTATTTTCACTTGTCTTAGCTGTCTTGAGTTTCCTGATTCTACAATTGCTAAGAAAATCAAAAAAATCACATTTTGACTATTTATTTCTTAAAAAGTAAAAAAAAAGTGTTCATAGCAATAATAAATACAAATAATGCAGGTCTTCTAGAAATTTTTAGAAAACTAGGTAAAAATTAATCTCAAATTGGAAAACTAATTATCTACTACACAGTTCCTAACATGTAATCTAATAAATTAAAGTCTTCATATTGGTAAAAATATGTAAAACAATTATTTTGAGGACTTAGTGTCCTCTTTGCTTTTAACTCTTACCCTATTACCTCACAATTTACCCTAATATCTTGAAGAGAATCATTTTCACCATGTTATTCTTGGGAGTAGGATGTAGAATATCAACATATGGGTATGAAACCTAAATTCAGAATAAAACTATTTTAACATGGGAACACATAATTTAGAATACTGCAGATTATAATCATTCAGGCATTGCATTCTAAATTAAATATTTTGCAAATGTAAAATATGTGCTACTTAAAGTTATAGGAATCATCAAGATCATTGATTTAATTAGTGAAAGTGTTATTAAATAATGTATTAGATACACTGCCACTTGCTTATTAAGGAAAATAAATAACTGATAAATTCAATTAAAGTGACTTACCAGTTTTTCAAGTCCTTGTGAAAAAAAATCCCTGACAGCAGTTTTTTTTTTCCAAATGAGGCACAAAAAAGAGAGTTTGGATGTATAACTTCTTTTATTAGAAAAATATAGTTATATTAAAATTGCCAAATATAACTTAGTAATTATTTAGTGTTTTAATCAATCAGCTAAGTGAATTTCTTCTTATGGGAACAGATGCTACCATTGTCAGCATTTCACTTAACATGAAGACAATGAGTTACATGGTCTGTAAATGACAAAGTAATGGGTGGAATCCAAGTCTCCTTATTCCTAGTTTATTGTTTAGACACAAAATTCACTCTATTTAATAAAAACATTTAACTGCAATGTTTTCTGTCTTATGGGTTCAATTTTTTTTTCACTTTTAACAAAATACTAAAATTTGAAGTGCCAGATTTGCGTTGAATATTAATATTTTAGTAAACACAGACATTTCTTTGATTTCAGATTTTACCAAAAATTAGTTGGCTGCTGTTAAACCACTATAGACAGCCACGAAAACTAATTATGCACTAAACCATATGCAAAATGATAGAGTAATTTAATAGAACATGTAGAATCTTAAATGCTGTTTCGAACTTTTTCAGATCTTTAATTTACCCATTGATGATTAATATTGTATTTATTGAATCTGAACTATGTATCTTTAAGTCAGTGACAATAATTGGAACGATAACACATAACCTATAGAATTCATTTAATGCATGTATTTCATAAAAATATGATTTGAGTAGAATTTTGTTTAGATTACATTATTTACAAAGGTGTATAGAATGATGTTGTTTGTGCTAAATATTAATTGTTAATATGTTTTCAGATCTATCATTTATTTAAAGTAGGCAAAAAAGACATATTTTTACTAATTTTTAAAATGTATTACCATTATCCCTCAGTTTATTTAAATTAGTTAATTAGTTTTAATTTTTAAAGGACTTCAGGATTTTCTAACTGTGGTCTGAAAGTGGGGGAAGAAAAAAATAATAATTTGCATTTTAACTTCTTTTTTCCCCTTCTTTTCTTATATTTTCGGCCCTATATTATTTTAGAAATAAGATGAGGCATATTTTTTAAACATCTATAAGATAAAATGAGATAAGAAATACTGCATACAGAATAAAGAATAAATAATAGTATAATAAAGTATTTACAAATAGCAATAATAAAAATAGATGAAACATCTACATCTTTTCATAAAGTTGGGCAAAAATTTGATTTTGTACTTTTTATTACCCTATACAAAGAGAGACATACATCGATATTTGATTCACAGTATTTATAAAGTAATAATAAATTGTTTACAGGGTAAAAATATAACTATTCTTGTTATGGTGTATGGGGTCTCTCTCACACACAGAAAAGTATTTAATATATGAATGAAGGGTAAATGCTGTAAATACATGGTGAATGAATAAGAAAAAAAAAGTTAATAGGATGAGTGTGGTAAAGAAAATACTCAATGTGCAAGGACCACATAATATTCTAAAATCAGAGAGAGGATTCCAGAATAGCTTCTTGGGGAAATTAACTTTGCCATGATGGTTCAGCCTAAAACAATGGCCTCCCGAAATATTTGTTTAATAATTCCCCCATTTTGTTCACCAAGGTGAGAGTGTGACCAAAACTTAGAGCATTCGTGCCCCTCTCAATTACCATCATTTTAGGTTTTCAGTCTTAACACATCATTTATAGGTTATTACATCCTCGTGGTCACACATTTCTTTAACTTTTTGTCATTCCATTTGAAGAGAGACAATTTGACATTCCACAGATGGCTGCATGCAAACATTTAAAACTTTTGGGAGAATACAGTGTACCTGGGAGACTACTACTTTGACTATCTGGAGGATAATCCTAAGAGTTTGAAGTATGCTCCTTAGCCAAGGTCCCCATGAAGCAAACAAACCAATTACAAATAGATGAAAGAATAAGCCAGATGAGGAGTCTACCCACTTCAACCATTTGTTAATCCCCTGAAACTGAGTTTTTATATTACCAATGTATTTATCCATGTGAAATAAGCAGTGTCAGCAACTGCACAGATTCTTCTCTGGTCATCCAGGGGACAATCTAGAGCAATTCTACTATCTAGCACAAGAACTTAAAGAAGTCTGTTGTGTAACCATAGACTTTGCAGTAGAATCTGCTATAGAGCTTACTGTGAGGGAATTTTTTTTTAATCATTGCCTCATTCATATTTACTGCAAGCAATGGAAAACAAAACAAAACAAAAATCTAACCAATGATAACCATCCGGACAGGTTAATGCCTTCTTGCAAAACTCTGTTTAACCTATGATGTAGGTTAAGTGAAGTGAACTAATGTTCTGTTTCTGACTGATTATAAGCAATAAAGATACTAAAATTTCTTGCCCACATCGGCCCTTTACTTTTCATCCATCAAGGTTGCCCACTATAAGGTTGGTTGGCAAATCCTCCACAAATGCAAGTATGCCACATGAGTGCACACAAGGCTTTCATTTATTTTGTTCAGTTCTGTTATTCATAAATACATTACTTGGAATGGTGAAACTTGCACTTTCTATCCAAGGGTCTGAGAGAAAGTTATTACAAGTTAAAAGAGTACTACTATAGTACGTTGAAGTTATTACAGGTTAAAAGAGTACTATAGTACCCTGGCACATAGATCAGTTAGCAAGAAACTCCTTTTGGGCTTTTGGTGCAAACCTAATTACAGCATTATTCTGCCAATCGACAGAGGTAGGCATAAGTAAGAAAAAATTAAGAGAAATAAGAGTTTCATGATGACAGAGAAGTCTTGATCCATGACCTTGGGGAAATTGTCCTCATCTAGGATGCCATCTGAGGAGAAACTTCCCTAGTTAGCTTTACTTTAAGGTTTCAAGAGTCTGGAGGGGCCATTGAGCTGTGAGACGTGAACC
>NW_007737001.1:46593-47580 GCF_000696425.1 Galeopterus variegatus
ATCTCGAGGCTGCCCAATTCATATATTGTTCTGTGCTCAAATTAAATTCTGTTACATTTTTCTAAAAGTTTTTCTTTTCTAAAGTTTTTATTTTAGCAATATGCTGAGGAATTCACAGGAAAAAGATGATGCAGGACTCCTGTATCATATAAGGATTTCTATCTGTACCTGGAAGAAAACTGAAAAGTATTCATAGGTATTAAACATGGGAGAGACAGGTTTATTTAATTGCACTGTAGAGAAATGGCTGACAAGAAAATAATAGCATCAGCAGTGGCTGGGCTGTGTAATCTTGTAATAGATTGCTTGAGTCGAATCTTCATCCAGTCCTTTATGTAGCACATATTTATGGCATATGTGATTCACCTAAGGCTCTTTCCTCAAACCTCATGATGGGCTCACCTTTTTGGATTTTATATCACTTCTTTTGCCTTCAAGATATAACTATTATTTCTATTATTTTGTAATTACCTATTTTAAGTGAAATCATAGGGCTTTTTCTTATTGACAAAGTGCAAACATATTACAGAAATGGCTATCATATCCAATGTTTGAACTGAGAAAATCACAACTGAAATAATAAAAAAAAAATAGGTGGAATTTTGTCAATTTGGGTGCATGGGAATTTGAGTAATGCCAAGTAGCTTATAATTCCACAGTAACATCACTAAGTGTATAACACTTATATGGGAGTTCCAATAATATGCGTCAGTAGTATATCTCACACTTTTTAGTACAGAAACAAAAAATGTTCCTCTCAAAAATACTACCTGATATCATGTTGACATTGCATATATCCATTTGTTTCTTCATCAGATAAGTGAAAGCAGCCTCAATTTTATATCAGTACAAAAGTTACTTTACAAGACATTCCGAGAATAGATGTTGATAGTGGTAATGAAGAGAAAACTATTTCAGGGACCCCAGGAAGTGACACCAGTGAATAAAAAGTGATATTTATTTTTAAAAAGTGGGGAAGGGGACAAA
>NW_007737001.1:48860-49634 GCF_000696425.1 Galeopterus variegatus
TAGTAATGAACACACATATGTATGTATATGCATTCAATGTAACTATTAACTTCTAAAAAATATTTAAGAAATAAAGAGAAGGCTCATGAAAACTGGCATGGTGTCATTTCCAGGAAAACATAAGCTTCTATGGTTCATTTCTATTACCAAGTATAATTGAAAATTCCCATCGAGTATTTTATAAGCATTCATAAATGTAAATGATGTAAAAATTGTCAATAGCATCATAATGTTAGGCATAAACAAAGGTGAATTTACCAGCCAGACTTAATTAATTTCCTTAAATATTGGCAGTGGATGTATGAGGTATGTATGCAAAAGTGTGGGAGAATGTGAGAGAGAGTGAAAGAAGGGAGGAGAGAGAGAGAGAAAGAGAGAGAGAGAAACTGAAAGAAGCATACTTAATTGAAAATACTGTAAAAATAAGTTAGTAAGGAACAGTCCATATAAGATGTTATAGAAGGGATTTTGAAAGTAGGCTTTTCCTGGATTCAGTTCAGAACAGAGTGCAAAATCTGACCTGACTCGAGTAGGCTTTTTCCTGGATTCAGTTCAGAACAGAGTGCAAAATCTGACCTGACACTTAATTTAGATGATCTAATCTAACTAATTACCTAATCTGAGATTGAATATCTTGATTTGAATCCTGTCAAAATGAAATGTTACGCTATATTTATTATTCATCTGGCATTGATAAAGAATGATGTACAAATCATCCAAGACCACTGCTATCAGTGAGGTTATAGTCCAGTGTTCTATTAAGGATATAATATC
>NW_007737001.1:50892-52397 GCF_000696425.1 Galeopterus variegatus
GATGAAGTTTTGGTTTTCCTAAAATTTGGGATTGTTTAAGCTATCTTTTGTTAGTGATGCCGTATTCAATTAAAACATGGCAAGCAAATGCAATAGGTATAATATCAATCTTTTTAAATTTGTGAGACTGGCATTATGGTATACTAGGTCATTTTCCATAAATGTTTTAAAAGTTTTTAAAAGTAATCATAATGTACCATTACATGCACACACATGTGAGCACACACATATACATGTATATATACACATACATACATACATGTATACACACATGTGCACACATGCATATATATTATAAACAATATTCTACTATAAAATGATATATTTTTAGTATATCATAAACATATTTTGCCATAATATATAATACATAAAAATCCATATTAAGAACATTTCTAGGGTATTCAGCAAGTCATGCTCCTATACCTGTTGCTCCACTTGAATAGTCTGATTTTGATTTCTGATACAATGTTAATGCTAACCCAAAAAAATAAATAAAAGTATTACATCAGTATAAAGAAAAAGAACTAAAAAAATGTAATTTTTTTTTTTTTTTGCTGCTTCATCTGTGCTTAGTCATTTTATGAACTCATTTGAAACGGCTTAGTTATGGAGTAAAAAGACTTATTAAGGAGTATTTTACAGTTAGTTCAGTAGGTTGGAGGACAATTTCTTTTTCCAATTCATATTGCTATAGATAAATTGAGTTGTAAGATTATTGAAAATAAAATGTCAATTAAGACAAAATTTTGAAGTCCCTACTATTTATTTCTAGAAATACAGTGATATCAGTTTGGCTTTCACATTGGGCATAACTTTTAAAATATTCATAATGCTGGAATATGCAATGTAATTAATAAACCAATTCCAAAGATTTTTGTCATTGTATATTTTTCAAGCAAATACAGAAAAATACATGACGTTATATGCCTGTAAGAAAGTATCCAGACAAAATATGACTTTTCCTTTTATTTTTTGAAGGTGAACCATGTTGAATATGTGTTACAAAAAATGTTCTGGTAACTTGTCATTGACAATTTTATGAAATTCAATCATCACNGGAAGTGACACCAGTGAATAAAAAGTGATATTTATTTTTAAAAAGTGGGGAAGGGGACAAATAACACTATATATTTTTTTTAAAAGCAAAATAACGAAAATATCTTTCACCATCTCAAAGTTTTGTGCAAAATGAAGTAGATATTGCTCATTATTAAAGTAGGATTATAAGTTGGGTTTTCCCGATGATCTTGATTTTTATTGACTATATATTTTAGGCATTTTAATATTTTACCTTTTTATTATATCTATTTTAAAATTAAAAGGAAGTTCGGCTGCGTATAACATGTTTATTTCTCACTCACGTCACAGGGAACAGTAGGTCACTTTGCACTCCCTGGCAGTTCCTCAGGGAAATGACTTTCTCCTGTTTTTGGCTCTATCACATGAGTACTTTGCTCCCAGGTCAAAGACTGGAAGAGATTCAGAACACAGGGTAAGAACAGAGG
>NW_007737001.1:54072-55465 GCF_000696425.1 Galeopterus variegatus
AACAAAGGTGAATTTACCAGCCAGACTTAATTAATTTCCTTAAATATTGGCAGTGGATGTAGGAGGTGTGTATGCATAAGTGTGGGAGAATGTGAGAGAGAGTGAAAGAAGGGAGGAGAGAGAGAGAGAAAGAGAGAGAGAAACTGAAAGAAGCATACTTAATTGAAAATACTGTAAAAATAAGTTAGTAAGGAACAGTCCATATAAGATGTTATAGAAGGGATTTTGAAAGTAGGCTTTTCCTGGATTCAGTTCAGAACAGAGTGCAAAATCTGACCTGACTCTTAATTTAGATGATCTAATCTAACTAATTACCTAATCTGAGATTGAATATCTTGATTTGAATCCTGTCAACATGAAATGTTATGCTATATTTATTGTTCATCTGGCATTGATAAAGAATGATGTACAAACCATCCAAGACCACTGCTATCAGTGAGGTTATAGTCCAGTGTTCTATTAAGGATATAATATCCTTAGTAAATATAATTATCACAAGCATAGGTTGTTTTGCTTGATCTGAGTTATGCGAAGAGTAAATAAAAATAATAAAATGTTGAGTAGTGGCCCAAATATACAAGTGAAGCTGTGAGATCAAGATGTGCTGAAAGCCAAAAGAGAAGAAGTTTTCATGAAGAAAATATATCTATTGTTTCAAATAGAAAGTGAACGGTCAAATTTTATTAGTATTATAAAGTGCCCTTTGGAGTGAAAACCTGAAAGTCAGAGGTGACAAGAGAAGGGATATTTTATTAGAAAGGTAGACCACATGTGCACATTGGATTAAAATGAGGAGTGAAAGGGAGAGAATTTCAGTCTCCTATAAGTGTGAATTTAAAAAACGAAAGTGGTGGATAAAATGTAAATCAACTGAAAAACCAAAACTTTATCTTAAAACTACTGAAGGGCAGAAATGAGAGTCATAAAAATGACATGTTTAAATGAGATGCTATAAATAAAAATGTAATCACAATATTATATTGAAGCACTAATATAAGAATACAGAAATGTTGAAAGAGAATGAGAAAAATATGTATATGTATATTGTGAGTGTATGTATACATACATACTCTATATACACATACACACACAGTGAGACTAACCAAAAGAAGCTGGTGTTACTATATTAATACCTGAAATAAAATACTTTAATGTAAAAATCTGTAAGAAACAAAATTCAAGCTGTATTTATTTGTTATAATTTGATGAAGTTTTGGTTTTCCTAAAATTTGGGATTGTTTAAGCTATCTTTTGTTAGTGATGCCGTATTCAATTAAAACATGGCAAGCAAATGCAATAGGTATAATATCAATCTTTTTAAATTTGTGAGACTGGCATTATGGTATACTAGGTCATTTTCCATAAATGTTTTAAAAGTTTTTAAAAGTAATCA
>NW_007737001.1:57259-57840 GCF_000696425.1 Galeopterus variegatus
CATTTGTTTAATTTGTTTAATGAATATATTTTTATGCTTTTCTAACCATTAAAACAGCATTTTGAGGTCAGTGCCTATACAGTAGGCAGTAATAATAATTTTATGCAACTTTGTATTTTGTAAGAAAATTGCATACACCTTTCCATTTCATTATAATTTTTAAAATGCAAGGAATAAACCTCATAGTCTATAGAGTCTAGGATTTCTAATTTACATTCATTTGAGTATTTCATTATAGTATACTAAAGTATAAATAAAGCCTTATATATCAGTAGAATAATACATATGGACTATTTCATTGCTATGCAATAATAATCATTCCTGAAAGAAAAATATATGACTGTGTACATACACACACAATTCTGTGGTCTGAATGTGTTCCCAAAAATACATTGTTGAAACTTAATTGTCAAAGTAATAGTATTAAGAGATGGGGCATTTAGGAAGCGATGAAGTTATGACAGTGGATTCGTATGAATGGGATTAGTGACTTTATAAAAGAGATAGAAGGGATTGTCCTTTTTTCCCTTTTTGCTCTTCATTTCCAATGTGAGAACAGAATGTTCACTCTCTCTGGAGGA
>NW_007737002.1:0-962 GCF_000696425.1 Galeopterus variegatus
GCACTGTGTGACCTGACCCAGAAGCCTTCTGGCCTTGTCCCCTCCACTCACCCTCTCCTCACTGTTCCAGGCACACAGTAACCTCCCTTTCCCTTGCACACCCACCTCAGGGCCCTTGCACTGGCACACCCTCCCCCAGTTCTCTGTCCAGCTGGGTTCCTCTCATCACCCACGAATCACTACAGCTGTCACCCTCTAAGACAGGCCCAGGCTGCTGTGGGCCCCAGAATGAACAAATGGAGCAGAACTGCCCCACCTGACTGCAAACTTGTGATGTAAAACAGAGCCGCTTCAGCAATGTTAGCCTGAAGTTGCCCTAGCTGACTTGCAGACCTATGAGAGATTTAAAAGCTTATGAAATTAAAAGCTTATATGTCACTGAGATTTTGTGATTGTCATGCAGCAACANCCCCTACCCCCCCACCTCCCAAAAGTTGCTGCTGACTACTGCTTGGCACTACAGCTTCATGGGAAGCTGCAAGCTTCAGGAGGCGGGACAGAAACACAACCTGGCAACCAACAATGCTTGTCTTATCATTGAGGGTATTATAAATCACTGGCCCAGGTTCTTCTCCCCTCCCTCTTCCCATGTCCTTTACCACTGTAACTCTGAAGTTCTTCCCACAAAAGGCAGTATACTTATCCATCTTTTGACTTTGAGCTCAGCCATAGCACATGATTTGGCTAACAGGATGTTAGCAGATGGGATGAAAGCAGGGGCTTCAAATGTGCTTGTCTAATGGGGCTTGTCCCCTTGTACTTCTCTCACCACAATGGGAAGAGTGTCCCCCAGGGTAATTGCTGCCCTGAGCCCCAGAAGGAATATGTAGAGCAGGACTGTCCTACCTGACCACAGACCTGGCAACCAGACTCACCTTACACCCTCTCTGTGTCTGACAGCGCACTGTGTGACCTGACCCAGAAGCCTTCTGGCCTTGTCCCCTCCACTCACCCTCTCCTCA
>NW_007737002.1:1943-42271 GCF_000696425.1 Galeopterus variegatus
TTTGCACTATGTTATGACAGCTACCATGTCAGTAGGTGATAGGAATTTTTCTGCTCCTTTAAGTATTACCGTTGTATATGCAGTCCTTCGTTGAGTGAAACATTATTATACAATGCATGACTGTAGTTTATCTCAATGTGTCAGATTTGCTGGTTGTTTTTATATAATCTGCCTGATTATTTCCGAAAATGTACTGAATTGGAATATTTATGTCTATCCTTCAAGAAACTTTTTTTTTTGTAATGTACTAAATTTAGGCATATTTAAGTGCCAAGAGCTGTTTAACAATTTTATTTTTAATCAACCTGATATAGAAATTGGCACCTAATACTGGGATGCTACTGTTAACAGAACCTAAAATATATGGTATTAGCTTAGGGAGCAGGTGGTGGATGGTGAGGAAACTATTACGGAAATTGGAAAAACCGCAACCTGTATTTGTAAAACTGTTGCCTGTGGTAATATGGAAGATAGGATAGTTTCTAGAATATGTTAAAGGTATGAACTGGTTGCTTTTAGTTCTATTTGATACTACAAGAGAGAAATGCAGAAAAAAACCCACCAACTTTCAAGAAGAATATAGAATTATTTAGAGAGCCCAGAACTTGCTTAGTTGGAAAATAAAACCCTTTACCTCTAGCCAGTTAAAGTGTTTCAGATTTTGCCTGAAGAAAAATATTAAATTAAGAGCATGGCTATAACATCCTTTATTAAGACATCGAAAGAATTAAAGTAGTACCTGGTAGATCCTTTCAGCTGAACAAAGGGGTTTCTAGAAAGCTTAAGGACAGGGTCCCTCAGAAGTCTAATGAGTAGTAGTTCCTCATAATAAAGTCTAGAAAGAGGCACATCTCAAAATGGTGGGTGTGGTTTTGTCAAATGGAGTTTGCTGAAAATACATAGAAAATCCACATTTTTGGGAGAGTTGCATGGGCAAACACACCACCACCTGGAACTAAAAGGGACTGAGACTGAAATATACAAAGACCTCTGGGTCAACAACTTTTTATAGTCAAGAAGTAGCTGAGAAAGTTTCTTAGCACTGAAAGGGACATATTCTCCAATACCTTCTTCAGAAGTGACCTAGAAGGATGACAGAAATGTAAGAAAATTCTGGCAGGTGAAACTAAAAGCTGCTGTGAACTGGAGACCCGCTCCCAGTGAGCAGAACCACAGTCTAATCAAGGGAAATTCCTTACTTGCAAGATAGAGAGACCTGGCAACATGTCCCCATGGTATTTCAGAACAAGTGAATGCTAATGCTTTCTAATCCCCTCCGCCCCCTTTATTTTGGCGGCTGACCGGTGCAGGGATGGAACCTTGGACCTTGATGTTACTGCCGTACTCTAACCAACTGAGCTAACTGGCTGGCTCTTAATGTTTCCCTTTTTTGACTAAGAATATTTAGTGCAGTCACCCTATGCTTGTGACATCCACTCCGTGGATAAGGCAGGTGAGGAGAGATAACATACACACATATATATGTATATTTTTTAGTTCATAGGTTTCCAGATTAAGGGGAATCACATTCAAATCTCATGTATACCATAAGACACTGGATTTTGATCCTGACTACATGATTGGATGAGGCTTTTTGGGGTCTTGGGATAAGGGTGAGTTTGTTTTGCTGTAAGACAGATGTAAATAATTGTGGCCAAGAAGGTGGACTGTGATTTACTGAATTGATTCTTGGTGTCAATTCCTTATACTTTCTTGTATCTGCCCCTTTGTCTCATATATTTGAAGTTCTTCCCACGAAAAGCAACTATACTTATCTGCTCCTTGATCTTGGGCTTGATTGTGGAACTTGCTTTGCCCAGTAAGGTTTGTAGACAGTACATAAGCATGGGATTGACTTATTGTATTTCTGCCCTCATCATGAGAAGAGCCTACCCTAGATACTTGCTTCTCCCTCTGCCTGGGCTCAATAATGAACACAGCTGGAGCTGCCCCATATACCCCAGTCTGAATCAGAGGCTTCCCACAGACTTGTGAGTAAAATAAATGCTTATTGTTGTATACCACTGAGATTTTGAGGTTGCATGAGCTTTAGCAATACCTAATACAAGGCAGAAATCTCAAATTGTTAGTATTAGACCTGATTTGAGACTGGGTACCCTGGGAGCTTGATGACCAAGTGTAAAATCCTTAGATAGGGAGATTTGGATAACAAAACAACATTTCCCATTCAAAATGAACACATTAAATTTCCAAAGCATGCAAAGAAATCTACCTCTAAGAAATCCTCTCACGAAATCAATAACCAGAACAATGATTTACTCCAGATTAAACTGAAATAAGACAATATAAAGAATGAAACTATATGTTTAGCATTCTCAAAAAAAGAAATAAATTACATTTTAAAAAAGAATAAATTATGAAACAAAATCATGCAGAAATGATCCAAGAATAGGTAGAAAGTTAAAAAGTTAGAAGAACATACCAATCAAAATTAAAAATTCAATAGACATTCTAGACTGCACATAGTCTAAGAGAAAATTACTATATTGGAAGGCATTACTGAGGAAGTAATGTGGAATGCAACAGAATTTTTAAAATAAGAATGAGAAAATAAATGACACAGAAACAAATTGAGAGGCTCTGTCTACTAAAACTTTCAAAAGAAGGAAGTAGAGAAAATTAAAAAGAAGCAATAATTGAAAAGATGGAGGGGAAGAACTTTCCCAAACTGAAGAAAGAATAACCCCTTAGAGTAAAAGTACATTCTGTATCAAGCAGGTTAAAATATAAATTCATATCTAGACACATTATAGTAAAACTGCAGGATATAGAAAATAAAGATAGAAATTTAAAAGCTACCAAAGAGGAAAAAAAATTAACTATAAAGGAATAAAAATCAGACTACTAGATTTCTAACTGGTAAAAATAAATGGCAGAACACAATGAAATAATAGCTTTATTTAAACTGCTGAGGGAAAATAACTAACTCTGAATATAGAATTCTATACTTAGCCAAAAGCTATCATCCAAGAGTGAAAGCAAAATAAAGGCATTTGCAGATAAAAATAAAACCAAACCAAACCCCAAAACACATCTCAGTAAAATAACCACTAAAGACTGCAAGAAGAAAAGTGAATCCCAGGAAATTAAGTTAGATGTAAAAAACAATGGTGATTTTATGGGGATGTGGATCATATCTCAATAAGGTTACTTTTTACAAAAAGAAACAATGGTGAGCATAAAATATGTTGGCATATTTGAATATTAAACTTTAAAAAATAATTTTTATGATAAAAATGTTGACACAATTTCTAGACAACAATAAAAAGGAAGATAGGAATCTGTTAATAGGTAAATAAAATAATGTCCTTTTTCTGTTTGGAAGGAAGGTAGAAACAACTTCTGAATAACTTCAGACTTTGGTAAAAATTTTATAAATGTGTAGAAAATTTAAATGTGGCCACTAAGGAAAAGGAAAATAATTTATAACTTCCAAATAAGGAGAATATAAAGGGGGAGAGGATATAGAAAAGCCAATCAACATGGCAGAAGATCAGAACTGAAGAAGCAAATGTAAATAATGGTAAACAGAACACACAAAATAAAATGGTAAAAAAAAAAATCCAAATGTCATTAATCATAGGAAATGTAAATAGATTAAACTGACCTACTGAATGTCAAACGGTAATGAGATTCCATTAAAATATTAAATCCAGCTACATGTTACATCCAAATGTCATTAATCATAGGAAATGTAAATAAATTACCTACTGAATGTCAAACGGTAATGAGATTCCATTAAAATATTAAATCCAGCTACATGTTACTTGCAAAACATGTATCCAAAGTAAACTGTCACAGAAAATTTGAAATAAAGGGATAAAGATATCCTATATAGAGATCTGCTTCTGGAAATGGTATAGGAGCTTTTATCAGACAAAGTCTCCTGCAACAATTATAAGCTCTGGGCAATATACTAAACACACACAGACAAAAACACATAAACACACGGAGAGACAATTATCTCAAGGTATTGGAGAATAAACATAATCAGGCAGAAACTAAGGAGAGTAAACTTAAAAGAAGGGAATCACACTGGGCAAGATTCCCGTTTATACAACTTTTGCCTGAGTGCAGGTGTGCTAGAACTCAAGCAGAAAAGTGCAGTCTTACTAGTTTGAGGAATCAATGGGCAGAGTTTGGAGATGCCCAAGCAACTTGAGAGTGAGAGGATCCCCCAGAAAGGACAGAGCCACAAAACAGAGAATCCCAAAATTTCTGATAATCCTCATTCAAATTTTTGGCTCTTTTGCTGTGCATACGCAGGGGGGTGGTGTTGGTAAAACAACAGCTGGAAGGCTAAAAACCCTGACAGAAATTTCAGTGCTGCCCACTGTAAAAAAGACAGTTGAAACTGTGGGTCCAGACAAGCTAAGTGCCTGCTAGAACAAAAATGAACACTATTCAGAAGACGGTAATAGAAGAGTCTCTAAAATGATTTATTCCTAATGTCTTCTGTATGACAAAACATCACTAAACATGTGAATGTTTACAGCAGCTAGATTCCCCAAAGTGGAAACCCAAATGTCTAATAGGAGAATGGAAACGAATTCAGGGTTATTCTTACAATGGACTGCTATCTAGCCACGACAAGGAATGAACCACTGATACACAAAACAGCATGGATGAATCTCACAGACCTTGTACTGAGTGACAGCAGATAAACACAAGAGTATATACTGTATGACTCCATGTATATAATGTGTTAGAAAAGGCAAATCCATCTATTGTGAAAAAAATCAGAATAGGATCATCTTCTGTAAGACTGGTGGGAAAGGGGCATGCGACAACTTGCTGCTCCAGTGGAAATGATCTATATCCTAAAGGCACGTGGCTGTCAAGAACTGTGAAGGGTCTGAGATTTTACTCTACTTATAAGTTAACAAGTTAGCCTGCCACTGTTTCATGTATGTTGGTAGAGGACACAAAACTCCTGCAGCAGAGACAAAGGACTATATCGTCCACAGCACAATATAAACAGCCTATGCTTATAGGTTTCATGTTTGCATTGGTTCCTCCTGCCCCTAAATCTTCCTGACAGGGGTGAGGCAGAAGGGCCCAGGTGGATCCTGTGCAAGCAGTTTGCGTCAGAGCTGAGGAACACCAAGCTAAGGGAACCTAAATCTTTTATAAAGACCAGCAAGTCTGCTTGCCCTTTGCCCTGGAAGGTAAAAAACCTGCCTTTTGCTCCTCAGGGAGACACTGTCTTCTAAGACTGTTCACTATATAAACATCCTTGAAAAGATAGTCAGTGCCTCTGTTTGCAAGATAAGCAGAAACACTCAAGACCCACAGAAACAGTCTCCAACAGTGGGTTACAAGAATGTACGCATTTGTCAAAATTTATCAATTCTTATGCTTAAGATTTGTGCACTGCATTGTAATTTCTACCTTAAAAAACATAACAAAACCCTGTAAAACAAACATAAAAAGAGAATTAGGTATGGACAAATTAAGGATGACAGAGAAAGGGGGATACTTTTGTTCTAGTGAATACTCTAAAAATGATCGGTTTGGGAGGAGCCAGCTTGTCTTCCTCAAGTGGCAGCTGACCCCACTGTACACTATTTCTTCAAACTATAATTAGCTACATAAGGGCAAAGAAGCTTTTATTTTCTTCTTACTATGTGTCCTTGGCACACAGTGAATAGGTGCTTAATATATTATTTGCTAAACAAACTTGTACAACCAAGTAAAAAAGGAAACAACTTTGACCCCCAACCCACTGAGTCATCCTATTTATCCTGCCATCTGTAATCCTTTCCTCTTGCTTTCACTTCCTCTCATCTGTTACACTTTTCCCACATTTTCGTTCCACCTCACCCTCTCAAAGGGTCATACAATGGAATAAAATGACCTCCCCATTACATACTGTATATAGGATAAAGATTTGATACTTCATTCTTAAAACAAACAACAAAACAGAATAGTGGTTGAATTAAACAGTGTGTGAACTTAAGTGAGGCCAGGGAGTCATATTTCCTGAGTGTGAATCCCAGCTCCATTGCTTACTTGCTATGTGTCTTGGCAAAAGTCATTTATCCGCTCAGTGCCTTACAGTATTAGTTTCACAGAACTGTTAGATGGTTAAATGGGAAAATATTTTACAGTGCTTAGAATAGTGATATGGTAAGAGTTTAACAAATTGCTACCTATTTAAAAATCTCTGAGATTTGTAGTGGACTGTAAATTAGGCACTAAAAGGATTGTACAAAACAAACAACAAAAACATAAAATTGAAAAAACAAAAAACTAGTAGAATCTTTAAAGACAGTCTAGTAAGTAGTACCTCAGTTTGAAAAGATGGCATCTAAACAATTATTTAGAATATAGAGAATACAGATTTGTTTACAGAATCTCTGCAGTACAAGACATACATAGGAATCCATTATACTACAATCCAAATAGCTAAAAATGTATTTTGTGCCTATTGTGTGTAAACCGCATGGCTGGGTTTGAGGTTACAAAAATAAAACATAAGCTTTGCTCACAAAAACCTTACAATCTACTAGGGGATGCAGTACTTTTTAGATTTTTAAAAATTATACATGGTCACCAAGGAAAAATGGACAATAGTGAAAGGCAAATACACATATGGCTTTTCAAACTCATTTTAGCTTAAAAATTATAAACTGCACTACATGCAATTTTGTATGTGAGCAAACAGATCTCACTGTGGTCCTATTAAAGATTGTATTATATGATAGTTTTTTCCTAATAGGAACTGCTCTTTCATCAGAGGATAAACCCTACTTGGCAATGGCGAATTGTTCCTTGAACATACTATCTGTACTTTCTAATATTTTGTTTAGACTTGTTTGCATCCATATTCACTGACGAAATAAGAATCTACAGGTTTGGTTTTAATTGCCTGTAAAATTTTGGTATCAGGGTAACATTAATTACACAAAATGAATGTGTATACTCACCTTGCCCCGTCTGAAGGAAAAAATTTATTTACCACAGGAATAATGTGCTTCTCAAGAGTTTGAAAGAGTATTTCTGATTTTGATTTTTTAAAAAATGTATTTGGTAGGTTGCCTATTAACTTTTTCCTAATTTATTTCTAGTCTTGTCTTTATTATGTTTTGTTTCTTGTGTTGCATGTTGAATTCATTCATTCCCCGCCCCCAATTTAATAATGGCTGTCAACTTGCCTTTCAGCATAGCTTTAAACACGTCATCCTCTACTTTTTTGCCATTTTGTTTTCACTCTATTTTACTGTATTTTTCTGGACAAAAATAGCTATTAAAAGAACGTTTTAAAATTATTTTCTAGGTGACTGTGATTTTATCATTTTTTAGTTTTATTATCTTGTGGTCAAAGAGCAGGGACTGTACAACTTCTATTCTTTAAAATGTGCTGCAGGGGAATTGTCGGGCAACAAGGATTGCTATCCACTCTTTTACAGTCCCTTTAATGTCCAGCAGGTGGGCACCAAATATTAGACCCATTTCCTCCCTCCAGGAAATCCAAGGAGGCCCACGGGATCTAGGCTTAGGGTAAACGAGAGCAAGACATATCCTTGCAATAATACCAAAGTACTTAGGACAAAGAGACTGGAAAGAACACGTTTGAGGTGGGCTTTTTCTTTTTAAATTTGTATCCTGCTGTAAATATTCTAAAGCAGCTGATATACACAAGCTAAGAGATCTTTCTGAGTCTCCTATGCTGCCTTTGTGATTCGATTTGTAAACTATCCCATTTGAGAAAAAGTTATATCTTCTTTTTCTGTACATTATCAGTTTTGCTTTATTATTTTTCTTTTCATTTTTGGAGGGTAATTTCTCCCGTCTATTTGATTTGTGTTATAAAAGTTCACAGAATGTGTTGTCTCCATCACAATCCCTACACATTAAAGTGTAGGCCTTGGCACTTCTACATTTTAGCTCTATATTCTCCTGCATGTAAGCATTAGAGTCTATTGTCTTCACTACTGATCATTATTTTATTAGTGAATATGCCTGTTATTTAGGCTTATGCTTTCTCAAACCGTACTCTGACATACGTTTTGTGTTAGGTGCGTGTGACAGCATTTGATTTAAGGGTGAATCTCCTAGTGAATATGCCTGTTATTTAGGCTTATGCTTTCTCAAACTGTACTCTGACATACGTTTTGTGTTAGGTGCGTGTGACAGCATTTGATTTAAGGGTGAATCTCTTGGAAGAAGCAAATTATTCCATTTTATTTTTATAATTTAAACAATTTTGGTCTTGAGTGCTTTTCTTTTTTCTTTCGACTTTTGTCACATATACAATTTCATTTCTGTATTTTTCAAGGATTTAAACAGGAGACATTCTGTTATTAATTTTATTATTAACCATCTTAACAGATTTCAAAATATTCTCAATCTTACATTTAATTATCAAAGTAAAAGACAAAATATGTTTTAATTTTTCTTTACAAAAGAATTTTACCCCTTATCTTACCCTGCCCCCCTCCCCCCAAAAAGGCCATTCCTTGTTGGCCTTCTTTAACTTAATCTAGGTTCATAAACCGCATTTAAAAATTTTGGAATAAAGAAATCATATAAAAACCTCTTGAGGGCTGGCCTTTGGCTCACTTGGGAGAGAGTGGTGCTGATAACAACAAGGCCACGGGTTCAGATCCCTATATAGGGATGGCTGGTTAGCTTGATTGGGAGAGCGTGGTGCTGACAACACTAAGTCAAGGGTTAAGATCCCCTTACTGGTCATCTTTTCAAAAAAATAAAATAAAATAAAAAAAATAAAAACCTCTTGTTTTAAAACTTAAATTTACAACAATTATCTACATTATCCTAATAGGTTTACTGACTTCAATACTTACCAATTGGCCTTTCCGTTCTAATTCTTTTACTCTTAACTTTTATTCATTTTGGGAGTGTGGTGATTACACACAAGAAATTTTTTTCCATAAAGGGCAAATGAGTAGTGCATTGCATATCACAGAGTCTTTCTGTCCCCTTCACAATTTGGAAGAGTAGAAAAATCCTTAACTACAAAACTCTGTAGACACTGCTCCACTTCAGCTGGCATTTAAAATGTGTAGAATGGATACCTATACTGGGGCCAACCACCCCCCCCCCCCCCCCAAAAAAAAAAAAAAAAACCCAGTCTAATTACAGAGTCACAAATCCTCAAATGTCCTTCATATACATCAGGCAATCTTACTATACCAAGCTAATTAAATCAATAGACTCCATGATTATTTCAAATCGTATAACTTCGTATAATGTATGCTATACGAAGTTATTACGAAAAAAAGAAAGTAAAATGTATGGAAGAGGATCTTCAGACTTGTCCCTTTTTTTTTTTTTGGGTCAACAAGATTTCTTCTATTAAAACTGATTATCATTTGTCTTGTCTTCTTTGTCTATTATTCAAAGGATAAATGTCTGTAATCAGCCTTTTTTATCTGTACCTTTTCTCTCATGTATTTTCTGAGCATCCTTTTGGTTTATAACTTATTCAAGCTGCAGAATCCCTTAAAGGAAAGCTTATTAAGTACAATACATAACATCGATGAAGACAGCTCTGATCTGGCTGATGAAAAAGTGAGGGGACCCCCTCCATTTTCCCTTTGTGGGCTCCTGAGAACCCGTCGGATTCTGAAAAGCAGTTTAATATTTACTGTTCTTCATCATGGATTAGATTTTCTTTAGAGCCATGACAATTTACTGTTTCTGACACAAATTTTAATTTAGCTTCTCCCTTTCTTTTCCTACTCTATTACTCTTCTTCTGCTTCTTGTCGTCATAATGCCTTGTTGCACCATAGTGAGAGCCAAAGCAGATATTTTCTAATATTTCTTGCTATACATGCACTGGAAGAATAAAGAAAGCCCTTCCTTCTAAATGCTTCAGGACATTGCTCTTCTCTCACACTGCAGGAACTGACTGTTCCACTAGCCTCATGCTGATTTTTGCTTTACTCATTAAGAAACAAAAACTTAAACGAAAAAATGCATAATCCATAAAGAGTAGTTCAAAAAATTATCACGAAGTTATCATCTGGTCAAGATTGAACAAAATTACTAGAACATCATAAACCCTCTTTGTGACCCTTTCCCGTTCCATTCTGCCCAAAGGTATGTTTTGCTTGCTTTTGTGCTCTGTAAGTAGGAATCGCACAGCACATTTTCTTTTGTTGGTTGGTTTCTTTTGCTTGACATTGTTTTTAAGATTCATCCAAATTGTTATGCATTATAAGTTAGCTCATTTCCTTGCTATAAAGTATCTCACTGTATGCATTCTGTTTATGGATACTGGGATTGCTTCCACTTTTAGGCTATAATGAATAATGTTAAGAACATTCTTGTATATATGTCTTTTTTGCACATACATGTACTCATCTCTGCTGGATATATGCTTAGAGGTGGGATTACTGAGTTGAAGAAGGTACATATATGTTAAACTTGAGTACATATTGTCACTTTCTAACGTGGTTGTGCCAATTTACACTCCCACCAGCAGTTGCTGTTGTTCCACAGCCTCACCAATACATGGTATTGTCAATATTTTAATTTTTGATATTCATACCAATGTAGGGGTATCTTACTGTAGATTTAATGTGCATTTCCTTTAAGATTAATATGGCTGAACATTTAATAGTTTTAAGAGATTCTTAAATGTATATTAACTGTCAAAGTAAAAAGGAGAATAATGTTTAATGTTTCTTTACAAAAGATGAGGAATTTGCCCAATCCTCCCATCCTCTGCCAAAAAAAGAAACTGCCATCCCCTCTTGGCCTTCTTTTGTGAAGTGCTATTTCAAATCTCTAATCCATTTAGTTACTCATTTCTCACTGAGGTTAGATTCATCTATGCCAGTTGCAGGGGGACTGGCAGACTCTGAGGATTGCTTTCAGCTTTTAGTCCATTTAAATGCTGATATTAATATCCAGCAGGTGGTCAGAAATGTTAGACCCATTTCATTACCCCAGGAAACACTAGGAGGTCCATCAGATATGGGGTAGGAAAGGGAAAGGGACTTCTCTGCAATAACATCGAAGTTCTCAGGACAAATAAAACAGACAGAACACCACTCCTACCGTACTCCCCGCCCCCCCCCGCCACCGTAAGTATTCTAAATCAGTGGGTTTGCAGAAGCTAAGAGATCTGTCTGTGTCACTTATGCTGCCTTTGCCATTCAGCATTTCTATTCTGGTCAGAGGTAGGATCTTTTTATGACCCCTCTGTTTAGGTGAATGCCAGTGTGGTTCTCTCGATTAGGAAAACCTCCAAGATAGTGCACAATCAGGATCACTAGTTAAGAAATACAGAATGAAGTCTATTCTGATGAGACTCTCAATAGTTGTCTCAAATTTCAAGTATAGCCTTTTCATACATAAGGTAGTAAACAGTGTTTGAAGATGGGATGCTGATGGAGTTTGGATATGTTGTCCCCTTCAAAACTCATGTGGAAATTTGATCCCCAATGTGGCAGAGTTGGAAACTGATTGAGTCATGGGGGCGGATCCCTCATGAATGGATTAATGCTCTCCCTGGGGGAGGGGGGATTGAGTGAGTTCTTGCTCTATTAGTTCCTGTGAGAGCTCCTTGCTTAAAAAGACCCTGGCACCTTCTCTCTCTCTCTTGCTTCCTCTCGCCATGTGATCTGCTTGTACCTGCCAGCTGCCATGAGCACTTTCTGCCATGAGCACTTTCCGCCATGAGTAGAAGCAGCCTGAGGCCTGTGCCAGATGCAGCTGTCCCAGAATCGTAAGCCAAATAAACCTCCGTTCTTTATAAATTACCCAGTCTCAGGTATTGTTATAGCAACACAAAATGCACTGAAACAGAAGCTAAGGTGTCATCTTGCCTTACTGACAAGTTGTTTTGATGTGGAATTTGACTCAGCAGTTTTTTAAAAAATTCCACCTCTTACTGCTTTATTTAGTAGTAATTCCTTCTAGTTTCCACTATTCTTACCTAAGTGTCTATGACTGATATGAATTTTTTTCTCCTGTTTGATGTCTTCATGGGTATTTTTGTGTAACACTGACAGAAGATGACTGGAGGTGCTTGTTATTTACAGTGCAAAGTATTATCTTTCTTATTTTCTAGATAAGAAAACAGGTCCAAAAAGGTGATGTGGGTGCCGTATATAAACCTGCTCTTGGGGAACTGAAGGCTAATAATACCAACAAGATCTAGAGGACATGATAAATTCCTATTTTATAAATAACTGAAAGTTATTAAGTAGAAGCTAGGTATTCCAACCCTTTGTGATGATGCAAAAAAGATCTACTTCCATTCCTTTTTGTGTGAAATACTTCCTTTGGGTTACTACAGTAAAATAAGACTGGGTTGGGTGAAAGACAGGACTACATTACAGTACTTGCTATAGACTCCTATTGCCTATTATTCCCAGATTTAGGGTAAAAGTGGTAGGAGATAAGCCCTAATTTCTGGTGAAAAAACTAAACCAAGATATTGCCTAATGGTAGTTGGGGATATAAGTGTTCTCTCTCCCAGCACACTCTTTTTTTTTTTTACCATTGTTGGTTCAATCTTGATATTGCCAAAGCAGGTCACCCTGTCCAGTGCTCTTAGCAACTACTGTAGATTTTTCCTGAAGTCAGTCCTACAAGTAACAAATTGTGATCTTCTTTGTCTTCCCCAAAATGTCCCATATGCACTTATATTCTTAAGTTACTAACGTACTAATGTGGAAGAGGAAGGAAGTCTTTTGTGCCATTGGTCAATGATATAAGAATGTAAAAACCATCTCCTAGGGCCAAAACCCAACACAACAGAAAGGCTTTGTTGATGATAAGAGGAAAAAATTAAATTATGCATTTTTATATATCACATATTCCAGTAAATTAGTAGATCACTATAAAGTAGATGACTTTAGTTATTTTTTCACCATTAAAAACAAAATGAGCAAACAGAAAAACAAACAAAATCCTAAAATACTCTGTGCCAATAAATGCTGTTGACCTATGTATTGCTAATGCTGGAAAATGATGTTAAAATATGACCAAGAAAATCAGTGAGTTGCAACATTATTTACCTACAAAATTAGAAAAGGAGATGCAGAATTTAAACAGTGTAGTTTCACAGGAGTGTTTATGAGTACGCACTTTGGTTATCCTACTGAGCTCAATAATTCCAGTTTCTGTGGAAAACAGTATGTTTCATATAGTTTCTGAGTTCTGTATCTCAAATAAAAATAATTGTTCTATAACAGTCTCCTGATGCCTTACTTCTACCACTT
This sequence comes from Galeopterus variegatus, assembly GCF_000696425.1. Lineage (NCBI taxonomy): Eukaryota > Metazoa > Chordata > Mammalia > Dermoptera > Cynocephalidae > Galeopterus > Galeopterus variegatus. The sequence continues at coordinate 15,169 of NW_007737002.1, forward strand.
TGTACTGCCTGTCAGCTGGGTAGTTTCCATGGGTGCCACAGTGGCCAACTTGCATATTAACTAGCTCACATGGACCTTGACATCCAGATATTGGCTTTAATTCATATATGACAGTTATAGGACTCCCTTTTTCTGCAATAACCACTCAAAAGGATTTTAACAGGGCCTGGTAACTTTCTCAAAATATAGTGGTAGCTCATTTTCTCCAAGGACAATTCTTGTCTATCTTAAAGTCAACGCTTGGTCACTGTAATGAATGAGCTGTAACTTTATATTTTTACTAAATATTTCTATCTGATCCCCTAGCAATACCATACCTTCAGTTCCCAGGATCCATGTGTTCTTGAGCTACTGTTTCTAGAAAAGGAAATAATGCAATCCATTTATTAGAATTCAGATAATAAAATAAAACTTCTTACCTAATAAGGATGATCTTTATGTTTTCTCTACTGAAATCATATGTAAAAATAACTTATGATTTTTAATAGAGCTTACCATCCACATATGGAAGAAATAAAGCCTTCATGTGGCTATAACTCTAGGTGAAAAGGCCATATCAATATTTCATTTTTTCTTGCCCTCACTGATTTTTAGTTTCACGTTATTTATTAAAGTTAATTGACTGGTAAAGTTCACCTACAGATCAACAGGTTTTTGGGTACACCAAAAAAAAAAAAAAAAAGAATTCATTTTACAAGAGGATTCACAAACATCAAAAAATACTTACTACTACTAAAAAATATATTTACTGACATGAAGAAGCTGCCGTCATTCTGTTACTTATGAGACTAATGTGTTTTTTAATTTTTTAATGCAATTCGTATTTACTGGTATCAAAAGCAGATACTTAATCCTAAAAAATGCCCAAGTAAGAAGACTTGGAAACAACTTCTCAGTGTCTTACTTTTACAACAGTCTAACCTAAGATCCAACATATGAAATCTCTTTAGGCCAGTATACTGCAAAGTGAATATCACTAGCCACCCTATCAGAATCATTTAGTGAGCATACTGAAAAATCCACCCCAAACCTGCAGAATCAGTATACTTGTATTTTAAATAAACACTCGAGGTGATTCTTGTAGACACCAAAGTTAAACCACTGCTTTAGGCAATAGAGAATCCCATTATTTAAGTCTTAGTGCCTTAAATAACATTGGAATGCTGTGTGCTTCACTGTTTTTAAGCAGCAGTACTTATCACCACCTAGTGGTAAAATCCATTATTTCTATTTCTATGGGTTCATTAATACTGAGCAGGATCCCAACTAAAATAGAATGTCCAAAGAAAGCTAAAATTTTAGACTAATAATTTCCTAGGTGTTTTTCATTAACTTTTTATCTGTGGTGGGATGAAACCCGTGGAACTAATACCAAACATTTTCTACATGTACTTGACCATGAAAAATTTCTTATTAGTATTTCAAGAAACATAGTTTGGAACATGATACTCAAGAAGCAGCAAATTTAATAGTTGCTTTCAGTGCCTGTAATCTATCACATAAAACTTGAGTGAATGAATTTACAGTAAAGTTTTGATCAGGCTTTATTTTAAATGTCATTTATTATTGTAAAAGAAGTTTATTGACCTGTATTATCATTTTTTAATTTTTTAAATTAAAAAATATATACTAATAAAATCCCTGTATGTTGAGTTTTAATAACTGACATTTGTTAAGAATCTAAATATTCATATGTATATTGTGTTCTTATACCTAAAGTGCATCTGAGAAGTAAATATGTAGGTGAAGACATAAGCACTAGATTATTAAACGCTGTTTCTTAGGTTCTAAAATTTCCTTATTTAAAGAAAAATGTCACATTCTGGCTTTTAAAAATAAAGTTTTACAAATCAAACAACTGCAAGAGATAGAAAAGCAGGATTTTAAATAATTGACAGGATTAAGATGAAATGCACATTGAAGCCAAAGTAAACATTGTTCACTGAAACATACAACTGAGAAAGAAAGCAAAACAGAAGGTTACACCGAAAAAGCAAAGAAGTGTTTTGTGGACAGAGAAGTATAATACAAGTCTCTTTAGAATTTATGTGAAGGACCTAGATGAAGCACCGTACTGATACCACTCTTGCTTGATGGGACTGGCTGCCTGACCTTAAACATAGAAGGGAGAAACTGGGATCATTTAATCTGAACAGAAAATTTGGAGGGCAGGAAGGTACATAATAGCTACCGATGTGAGAGATTCAAATTCTATATGGCCCAGTGAAAAACTTAAAGACTAACAGGTAAAAATTGTAGAGAATCAGATTTTATCTCAATTATGAGAATTAACCAAAGATGCAGTGGACTCAGGTGGGAGTTAGGGAGTGCCCTTTCTATAACTAAAAGCATTACTTTTACACTGTTTAGACTAACCATCTGGCAAGAATATATATATTTTTTTCCTTTTTGTCTTTTTTCGTGACCGGTAACAGGATCGCAACCCTCGGTGTCGCGCCCGTACCGTGACTGGCAACGGGATCGCAACCCTCGGTGTCGCGCCCGCACCGCGCTCAACCAGTGAGTGGACTGGTCTCTATATGGGATCCGAACCCTCGGCGGGAGCGCCGCCGCGCTCCCAAGTGCTGCACTCTACCGAGTGCACCACCGGGCCGGCCCGGCAAGAATATTTTTGACGATATCCAAGCATTACTTGGGTGGTAGAGCCAGATAACCTGTTACGCACAATTTAATTCCAACCTGTGAAAACTGAATTATGTGTGCAGTAAATGGGTTTAGGATGAATAAGTCTATCTCTTGGTAATTAACCCCTAACTCTCCTCACTTAGGTTTTTCATTTCTAAAGAGAGTATTTGCTTTCTTTTTCTTTCTCTGGCTCGCAGAAAGATGCTTGGTTCAGTTTTTGTTCAATGTCTGCCTGGGAAGATAAGACTGGGAATTTTCTTATCTAAGTTTACTGAAATTACTGATTCAAAAAAAGAATTTTAATTTTTCAATGGAGAGATGTCCAAGTACAAAATACTCTATTATACTCACCAAATTTAATTTTTCACTGTTTTTATTTTAACTCAGGATGTGAGAAGCACAATGAGGAGGTAATTAAGTGATGTTTTAAATCCGTATACCATTTATAATACTTTTTCGAGCTTCCAGGTTCTTGATTTAGATATACTTTTTCGATACATATTATTCACCTCAAGAGCTGATAAAAATGATTTTTTGGATTTTCAAAATTCAGAGTAGTTTCCTAATTTTTAATCTTTAACTTCAAAATGACTATACCTTCTATCATGGTCTGTTTTGGAAACTGCTTATATGTCATATTTCTGGGGTGACCACTATATTCCTGTATTTATAGAGAAAAATGTCCACCTTTCCAATGCCACTGATATTTAAACTTATTATCAACAATAACTTATTTTTAATTTTTTAATCCCTGTTGCTTTATAATCTTAAAAGGTCCTTATAAAATTAGCAATAAATTTTGATATAACTATAAAAATACAGTATAAAAATATTTCTAATGATATGTCTTTTGGCTCTCGTCCTTAGAGTAAGTGTAAGGAGTTGATCCTCACGTGTAGACTGAGTAGCAATTACCATATTTTATTGAGTCTAAGATGCAAGTCATTAAAAAAAGCACCTTTATTTTGTTTCATTAAAAATGTTGTCAATTACACTATGGCACATAATTGATATCAAGATGTTTCCACTTTCAGAGGTGTTAAAATGTAAAAAAATGTGCATCTCAAAATCAATGAAATATGTCATTTAGTTAAATTCTAAACACTGTCTATTAAATTTTTTATTCTCATCTTTCACATAAATAAGTCATGATTTAGTTAAGCAAAGACACTTTATTTCTGCCACACATAACAACAAATTGCTCTAAGAAACAACTACTATATTAGTTTTAGCATTAACGTATGGATTCAAAAATACATGTCAGCAATCCCTGCTTCCCAGACAAAACAATGTTGTGCACAGACTATCAGGTATATGAAAAAAAAAGCTGTCAACTGTCCACAGGGAGTGCGTCCAGTCACATTTTCAGTCAGTCAGCTGAGGATTACGTCATTATTTAGTCTTTGTTCTGTAGAAAGAACACAAGACAAGTATGAAAATCATCATCTGAAAGGAAATAACTATTGTATATAGTATTCCTAAAATGTTAGGAATTACTCCTTTATTTCAATATAACAAATGTTATCTGCTTATTCACAGATGCCCCCAAATAAACAAAGTCAAACTTACTCGAAGGATGATGAAAGCAGGTACTGAATTTCTAAAGGAAAAATGCTGTGAATTAACACAAAATCAGATGCTCTGAAATACTAAAATTTTCATTTTCCTCAATTAGAAAGACAAATACATTTTACACATCAGACTCATCTCAAAATAGAACTCAACCATTTTCAAAGTTATATTCTTAGACTAGTTTCTTCTCCTATTTCATAGGTATGGCTCACTTAATCACTAGCTCATTCCTCAGAGATAAAAGGAACTACCCTTCATAAGGTGTTTGGGACCTCATGAAATTAAAGAAACAAAAAGTACATACACCCCCCACAGAAAACTCTGCAACTGTCACAATCATGTAAAATTGGGGAAAGTCTTTCATACTACTATCAAACCTTAAAATAAGATAATATATTTATTTAATGCACCAACAAATTAGTAGAATCTCATTATGGATCCATGGTAAATAGATCTTCAGCAAAAATAAATTCAAAAGCCATGCTGCAGGGCCGGCCAGGTGGCACACTGCTACAGTGCGCCGCTTGGGAGCGCGGCGGCGCTCCCGTCGAGGGTTCAGATCCCACATACAGACAGGTTCCCGCTCACTGGCTGAGTGAGGTGCGGGTGCAGCACTGGGGGTTGCGATCCCGTTGCTGGTCCCGGTCCGGTACGGACGCGACACTGAGGGTTGCGATCCGTTGCCGGACACGAAAAAAAAAAGAAAAAAAAAAAAAAAAAGCCATGCTGCAATCAGAAGACATTCGAAACCAGTGTAGCTAATTATATCCTACCCAAATAGCCATTTTTGACTAATCTGACCCTACTTCATCTTTGCCCTGAATATGTATAACAGTTCAATAAAGGGAAAAGTGATAGATTTATATTTTTATGACTAGCCATGCTAAAGAATATGCAATTCCTCTAATGTAGGAAATTGGATGAATGTATATCACTTTTAAGGGAAAAATGTGGCATTATAAAAGCTTATAACGTACCAGCTGGCCATGAGGTAGTTTTGTATCATTAAACTTTTAATTTCTGTTCACTTCAATGTCATTGTTTTGGAAGAGATGATGTCTCAAAGATTTCACTAAACCACAAATGCAAGAGTTTTTACTCACACTTGCATTTTTGTTTTAATTTTAAAAAGAATTTTGCTGATTCACTGTCTCTCAATGACCCTTGAAAAAAACTGGGCCTCAAAAAGGTGAAGAGACTTGCCCAATCACAGTTAAGGGTCAGAGCTGGAATTCCAACCTAGATTTTCCAATTTTAAGTCCATATTCTCTTTAATATGCAAATCGTCATTAGGACAGGTTCAACCATAAGAGTAATTTACATAATTTTCCATATAAAGAAGTCTTTATACTCCTTCCCAGCCAGTCGCTATTGTCTTTTTTAAGGACAAAGATTCATTGAACAGAAGCAAGGATGAATTGTTAACTATACATTTGAAATAGTCACAGACAAGAATAAATATTTTTGCATGCTATTTGAGAGGATAGGTTTTCTAAACAGAATTCAGTTCTTAACATTTTATTTATAAACAGGAAAAACTGCTTGCTAATTCTTTTTGCTGTCAATTAAATATTCCTAGGGTTAAATTGCTAACAATGTATGGTATAATGAGAGTGTCATTTGTCATTAAATAAAACATCTTAAAATAAGGACTATTTATAATGGGCCCAATGGATACTTTCTTTTGCCAACTGCCTTCTATGAAGGAGAAACTAATCACTTGACTTGCTATATGAGAGGGTCAACAGCAGTAAGGCCTGAGACACTTCATATCGATATTTGCTAGCTTGCATAATTGATCAGAAAGAAAACTTTAAGTGAAAAAAAAGAAATGGTTTTAAGCCAGTAACTTCAAACTGAATTCAAAACGCTTGCTTGCCAACTACTACCATTTGACCTGTAGTAGACTCGCGAAGCTAGTGTATGTGGGAAGAAGGAAACTCAGAATTCATTTACAGAATAAAAAGTCTAAAGATTGTTCCCCCAAACCAGAGAGATATAAACTGTCACAGAAAAAGAAACTGAAGTTTAGTTTTTGAAAACTAATAAAAAGGAGAAGGAATTCATATGGCTGTAGGTATCATTATTTATAATAAATAAGAGTTTTCAGTAAATTGTCAGGTTTTTAAAAAATACATATACGCATATGAGAATATTTTCTGAATGTGTAGTTTTAATGCACAAACTCACAAATGTAAGTCCAGAAAAACACCAACATTTAGGCTCAAAAGGTCCAAGAAAGGTATATTATTTGATGATACTTCTTAGGCATTTCATTAGTGAGAAGTCAAAACATTCTTTATAAAGACTGTTATAAATTACCTTAATTCCTAACTCAAGACACCAATTCTTCAGGTTAAAAATTAGAAGTATTTCAACTTTAAAGTTTATGTACACATACAGTAAAATCCAATTCTTAAAATCTAAGACGTTCACAAACAAAAAACAATTATTTGATTTTCTAAATTGAAATCTGATTTTATTTTATAGGAGGGCAAAAACATTCTTCCAGTAAATGTCAAAACCATTTTTTTAAGTTGAAATAAAGTTTAAAAAATAGATTATAAAAAATGTGGCTTGATTTATCAGCAGTTTTAAGCCAGAGTGCTTTTAAAGGGAAACTTCTAAATCCATGAAAAGAACAGTCCATAGTTAGGATACTTAGACATACTCCTCTTGCTATACTATATGGTGTGTTTTGAAATTCATATTAAAAAGCACTTACCTCAAGAATCAGTAAGTTCTCTGCCGTTTGTTAGATTCTTCTCTTGGGGAATCTGCCAGCATCACTTTAAGTCTAACCCCATTCAGAATCTTTTCATGTAAAGTAGCAATGGCATCATTAGCACTTATTCTATCTGCATACTTGGCATAGCCCACGTTTTTTCCTGACACAAGGTAAACTTCGATCAGGTTACCAAAACGACTGAAACAAAGTAAAAATATCTACTGAAATTGATAAATATAGTTGCTCAGGTCTCAAACTTGGGCCCATTTTTGATTACTTGTTCACTCTTCTTCCCATAACCAACATCCAATTCATGTCATTCTTAAACATCTGAATCAGTCAATTTCTCTTTATTCTCACTCAGGTCTCATTCTTTATCCTGACCATCTTTATCTCTTCCTTAGATTACTCTAACACCTTTTTCACTATTCTCCTTGACCCCTGGGCTTATCCCTCTCCAATCCATTCTCCACTTTGTCTCCTGAGTGACCTTTCTAAAACACAAATATGATCACTTACTCCCTAAAAATCCCCTTGGCAGCTCCCCATTGCTTCCAGGATAAGGACTGACTCCTTGAGTTTTCGGGCCTTTTTTGACATGGTCCTTGGCCTCTTTAGCTTCATCTTCTCTCACAATCTCTCAAAGTCCATATTCTAATGACCTCCTTTCATATTCCATCTGGTAGGAGTAACCATCTCCTCCCCCAGCTTGCTTCCTTGGCTAGCAAAATTCTTTTTATCTTTTAGGTCCCCAGGTACACCTTACTTTATTCAAGAAGCTTTCTCAGAGTTTCTAAGGTAGGCCCTTGTTTGTATTTCACACACTTCTTATTACAGCAGCAATCTCACTAGGTTTAATTTCCTATTTACTTGTCTGTCTCTTACATTAGATTAGCTCTGTTGTTTCTATAATATAACATTTTGTTTATGTAACATCTCCTGCACTTAGCACTGCACTTCCCTGGCACTGAGGAGAGGTTTCTAGAAAAAAAACCTAATGAATCAGTTAAATAAAGGTCAAAATACTTGGATCACATCCCTGATATTTTGTGTAACTCTTTAACAAGCTTCCTATCTATCTGTTTAATTCACTAATATTCTTTTAAGGCAAACAGGAAAAAAAAAATGAAAAAGGAAAAGCTGATGAAGGAGATAAAAACACAAATATACATGAGAACCCTCCCTTTTTTTACACTTTATTATACATTCTTCCCTATAATCAAGTAATTGTTTATCCAGTGTGATTAGATAATCCTAAGGATGCAACAATGCACTGACAAAATAGAAGATGATTAGTAAATATTGTTCAGTTGAATTGAAACTCTAAAGGAAAAGATATGTGAAAAAAATTCTAGTGGACAGGTCTATACAGATATAGCTTCCATCAAGAGAAAAATAAAGTATCCATTCTACGCATGCAACTTTTCAAAACAATCCTACATGTTTTATGTATTCAAAGAAAAATAACAGAAAATTCTGTGTGAAAACTTAGGATGTGTAACTGACGAAAAAGAGAAGGAAATGATCATAAATTGAAAAATACAAATAAGGAGTTTTTAAAACTGCAGAACAAATCTTACCTGATAGGTATTGAACCACAGGAGTTCCAAGATTGTGAGCATGCTTAAATTACTAGTTTTAAATAAATACTAAAAACGTAACTTTGTAGAATTGAAATCTTACCAGAATATATCCTCTAATACATCTAAAGGTAAAGGATGAGGATTAAACACGATAAAAAGTCTTTCTTTCACAGGAGTTTCAGGAGGGGCTTTTTTTTTGCATGACGGAAGTACAACATCTGTCTGGATTTGAGACAACTGTGATCCAGAATTTCCTCCAAATTGCTGTTCAAGAGTTAAGTACAAAATAAGAAAAAGAAAAACTGCACTTTAGGGATTTTTCAGCAAGAGCTAAAGACTGATGTGTATCATGGCGCCTACGTAGTCTTCTACTATAGCTCTGAAAATTTCTTACATTGGTAATGACACAAAAGTCACATTTATTTTATACATTACTGATGTATTATAAAGGTTAAATTCTTACCTACTTACCAGAAATTGCTGCTGACTTGGGTTATTCCACACCATTGATGCAAGCTGTGCAGCTACCATCTGTGTTGCCATTTTTCTAAGGAGACTGGAGACAATAACTGATAATTTACAGAAAACTAGAAATACTTAGTCTCTTAACAGTAATCTGTTTTGTGTGATTTCCTCACCTGAGGGGCCAATGTTTTCTATATTAATTCTTCAACTCATAATCATGTACACTCAAAGCTTGGCTTTGGACACTCCTGGGATGATACTTACTCTGTTGCATTACTTCCATCATCAATGAAGGAAACACCTATCCGATTCCCAGGAGGGTACTGAAATCCATGTAACTTGTATTTTGCATAAATAGCTGATGCTACATTAAAATACTGAACCACTCCATGACCTAAAATGGAGATACACAGAAATGAAAAAGAAAGCAGACTGAGTGCTCAGGACCTATGTTACAATGTATCTCAAAAATGAAATAATACATGAGAGGTCTTCAGAAGTACATGGAAAGATTCATACTATCTTTCACTTCTATGTTTCCATGAGCTTTTTGAAGTAGTCTTGTATAACCCTAATAACACAAAACTAGTAAACACAGAATCAAATATATCAGAAAACAAAGTTCTGTTATAAATGTGTGTAACAGCTGTATTCCTAGAAAACAAAGCATAAATCAGATTTTGGTAAAAATATGAACATGATATTTTAAGGAAAATGGAGTATTAACACACATGTGTCTAATAAAATTTAATTTTAGGATATTGACTTTTCTTATATACTGATATACTTAAAAACCTAAATTTTTATTCTTTGAAATCTTTAAAATTTAAAAAATTTCCCTATTGTACCAGGTAGGAAATAAAATGAGAAGTGATATATGAAAAGAATAATACTCATCTTGGCTAGCTGCAGCAGTGAACAGAGAAAAAGTGACACGAATGATAATCTAAAGGAAGGGAACACAGGGTCTCAAATCAGAAGTCACATATTTCACATTCCTTTGGTGAGGTCCCAGCTAAGGGGACCGGTTTCAATTCAGGAAGGTGATGCTAAAGAAAGGGACAATCAAGGGTTCTGGAGTCTTTAAATAGAGCCCAGGAGTTTGTGATACACCAAAAAGTTTTTATGATATATTTATAATATAACCCATTTTGAAGAAAAACACTGTTATAATTTTATGTTCCTTTCTAAACCTAATCATCAAATATTTTAATCAAATTAAAACATAGAAATCAAATGACCATATAAAATGAATTCAAATAGGATTCTAACTATATAACACCTCTATTAATAAAATGTTGTTCTAATGATACACATTTATCAGACACATCCAACTGAGAAACAATATAGATGGTATAGGAACAAACGCATGTCAACATACCAGATAAAAGGGAAGGAAAACACAAAACAAAGATAATTACATATGAATATAACAAATGTGCCAAAAAAACCGTAATGTATGCCTAAGAGTCTTAGAACAGAGAACGATAGCATAAGATTCGATTAAGGTTGGAGATGGCCCAAAGTAGGTTCAGATGGATAGTTCTGCAAAAAGACCAGTGCTGGTCTGGGTAACAGTGAGTTAGTGAGTATGTGTGGGTGTCTGCGTAAAGAGTGGAAGCACTTCAGGTCTCTTGGCCAATAAGTCCACACTCACTTCCCAATTTCCCTTCAACACCAATGTCACTGTAAAAGAACTAAACCAGGTAAACCTACAGTACTGGAAGAGATGCCAAGTATGATTTCTCTATACCACCTCTCACTTCCAATTCTTTAAAAAACAAACAAAAACCCCTCAGATTTACTTAGTGCCTATTATGTACCATGACTTGGATTAGGTTATTTTACATATATTATTTCTAACTCGTACGAAACCCTGGCAAAAAAAGATATTAATAATTCCATCTTACAGATGAGAAAAGAAAGGCTCAGGGAGTTTAAACAATTTGTCAAGATCTCAAAACTACATGCCACTGCTCAGATTTGCACCTGAGTCTGTGGCAAATCCCATATGAGTTGTAGCAAAATGGAATGCCTAACTTTTTCCATTATGCCACAATGCCTCCATTAAGGAGCTAACTCTAGATAATGGGTTTAGACAACTAACTAGTTAACAAGTTCAAATGGCTGATATTAGAGCCTCGCTTCTATTGAGAACTGGAAAAAGAAGAGAGAGAAGGAGGACCTTTAAATGCTTGAAATAAAGTGAGAGAGTTTCATTCAGGGGTATAAATTTAAGTAAAGAGACTTAGGGATGAATGAGGAGAAAACTTTGAGAGTTTTATAACTTTGTCTAGTATTAATCAAAAGAGCACAGACAAACACAGACCCTATCCTGAGGTATATTTGTTGTATACTGGAAATAGAGAAAGCTCCATTTTGTGGAAGTTAAAACATTTTTTTAAAGTGAATGACTTTGTATAAAAGAGATGGACTCCCAGGGGTTTGTTTACTAAGGTATCACTGTATCTTAAAGTCTAAAGTAGAAAAAAACCAAATATAAAACTCTTATCACACAAAGAGTAACTGACATAAAAATGACACTGGAGAAGAGCCATTTAAACAAAATGCAGCATATTTTAAAACAGTATAGACATTATTTTACCATAATTTGAATAAGGATCCCGTTGAACTTCACAATATTCCAATCCTGGTACTATATCAAAAATGCTGAAAAGCTGTTCTTCAGTGAAAGGAACTCTTGATACAACAGACAAACGTTTGGAGATAGCTTCCTGTCCTCTGCTGTCACTCTTGTCAAAATTTGAAAATTCAGATGGTTGTTCTCCCACAATATTAAAAAAAAGTATATCGTTAAATTTCCATACATTCAAGAATTCATTTAACATTTTTTTATTTTTGTTTTTGATTATTTGGGGTTTTTTTTAGCTCCCATGTATACGTGAGGACATGCAGTATTTCTCTTTCTGTGCCTGGCTTATTTCACTTAACACAGTTTTCTCTTCATGTAACATTTTAGGTATTAGAAAATAAAAATTCCACTGTAATAGAAAGGCACTGTATTTTGTAATACACTTTCGGTCATCAGCACTATCGGAAAGGACCAATGACAAGAAAACAGACAACTCTCCCCACTCTCCTACCTTCAATGCAGAAATATAAGCAGAAATGCATAGTCTAATTTCACAGGAATAAGTGTAGTATGCAAAACCGAAAAATATGGCAAACATTTTACTTGAAAGTTTATGCCAAGTAAGATTAACAGGCCTTACTTTCATCACTCATTTTCTCCTTTTTCTAGTTTCTACATTTCTCATTTCTCTCCTTTCTATAGCCCTAAGCAGCAGTAGTTTTGGGACAAAATTTTAGGACTCATACTAAGGGGATATCTGTATATGTCTTTTGTATCTTTGGGTCAGCTACACAGAGGGAGAAACTACCCAAAATGGCAATGACATAGATTAATATGTAGATAATGCATAACTAATCAGAAAAAACTATAATTGGAAATAAGTTAAAAAAAATAAGTGTTAAACCTTAAAGACATTAGGAGTCAACCAACGTTTTAGGAAAAAAAGCAACTAAACTTAAGAATTTTATTCATTAGGTAAGATTTACAGTCTGCTGATAAAAGAATATTTTAAAAAATAGGAATTAGATTGCACATACTACATATACTATTAAAGGTAGCTAACTTACCAAATGGAAACATATTTACTCTAGGTTCATGTCCCAAAGCCTCTTGCCTTAGATTACCATAATAATCTTGTTCTGAGGATTCAGACACTTTATTTTTAGGTTCAGCCAAGATTGCCCTAAAACCTAAAAAAGAAAAAAGAATTCCAAGCTTCGCAGCAAATTTAACATACCTGCAGATATATTTAATTGTTACTGCCTGACTTAACTTTATAAATATAATTGTAAAAAGCAAAATCTACACAACAGCTATCTCTACCAGACCTACTTCTTTGCTTTCTGGAATATGGCAAAATGTAAATGAGAAACAGTAAGAATCACAAATTGTGGGTCAATATAGATACAAAAGATCAGCAATTCTATGCTGTCCAGTCCAATCTTCCCCTACCACAGATTTTGGGAAAACAGAATAGTTTGGTCAGGGCCCTCAGCTCGGGTCCAGTTGGGTGTGGTTCAGCATCCTTTGTAAGCAAATTGTGTGTGTTTGGAGTTAGTGCACACGTGCACCAATATATCTTTTTAGTTTTGTTGCTATTCTTGTGTCCTAGAGAGAGAGAGAGAGACTAAAGAGAGAGAGCTGGTGAGGCAGAAGGGTGGGTGTTGGCCTCGGGTGTCCACCCTGGGCAACTATGCTTTCCAACCTACGGCTTCCCAGAACCTTTTGGCCGGTTACCTAGCTCATAGACCTGCGTGAAGGGGTCTGGTGACCCAGCCTGGCACGTGTAGGGTCTGGTGACCCAACCTGGCATGTGAAGAGCTTGTGACCCAGTCTGTGTATGGGCTTGAGGGGTCTGTGAGCTCCAGACCCAGCCCTAGCTCAACGATCGGCCCAGTCGGTGTAGGATTACCGGCAGGTAAAAGAGCCCAACAACTGGCGTGGTCGCCTAACTTTACAATTGGTGTCATGAACAGGATTAAGAACTAGACAATTGGCGCTGTGAGCAGGATTCGGGACATTAGCCTCGCAGTAGCCAGACCACAAATGATATCATCATTCATTTACTCAGGCTCAACACCAAAAGCCTAAAGGACTTTTTCACATTTATCCTGTCACCAAGATTATTCCTTTGAAATATACTTAGAATACGAATACGGTATGTTTTACTCTAACTTCCTGCCTCTGTTTTTAACTTAGATTCTCTTCAATTAATTACAACAGCCCTTTAACTGGTCTCCTTTCTTCTGGATCAAGGGTTCTTAACTAGGAGCCTACAGATGAGCTTCAAAAGGTGAAAAGGTTCCATGAACCCCCTGAAACTGTAAACAAATTGCTTATGCATATATGTATATATCAGCATACTTCAAGGGCTTATCGCTTTCATCTTATTATTCAATGACTTTAAAAAGGATAAACCAGTCAGTTTGAATTCTTTCTCTAGAAATCAATCCTTAATTCTGTGGTTAGATCAACTCTTCTAAAAGTTGTTATTTTCCTCTTTTTAAACAATCTACAAGGGAATCCTAACATGGATTGGAGTCTTCATAACCTCCCATATGTTCCTGGTTAACTTTGTTCATAATTTCTCAACAGGAATATTGTGCTTTATTCAGACAGTTGTCTCATATCATTAAGCATAAGACATGTTTATTCCTGGCTCTGTGCCTCTCCTAACACTGCTCTCACCTTCTGTCCTGTTTTCTCTACACCAAGCACAAGTCCTACCTCCTCTGGATGTGTTCTCTGCTCATTCAGCACACTTGTTTTTTCACCAGTGATAGACTATACCACACACTTTCGATTTTTTTTTTCATTTGGCAAACTCTTATTGAGTCTACTACAACTGACAGTAACTTTGATAGAGATTTCAGTAAATCTTTATTGAGGGCCTATTACTGTACTAGATACTTGGGGTGACAGACAAATAAGATATACTTCTTGCCAGTTAGCCCAGTTGGTTGGTTAGAGTGCAGTGTTGATAACACCAAGGTTAAGGGTTTGGATTGCCATACCAGCCAGCCAGCCAGCCACCAAAAAAAAAAAAAAAAAAAAAAAGACATACTTCTTGCTCTCAAAAGCCTTCAAAGGGCCAGCCCGTGGCTCACTTGGTGTGGTGCTGATAAAACCAAGGCCACAGGTTCAGATCCCTATACAGGGTTGGCTGGTTAGCTCACTTGGGGGAGCGTTGTGCTGACAACACCAAGTCAAGGGTTAAGATCCCCTTACTGCATCTTTTTTAAAAAAAGAAAAAACCTTCAAAAAAAAATGTTCCATTATTTTTTATTTTTTGCCTATTAGATCTTGGCTACCCAATATAGCTATAAATTCCTTAAATGCCAGGGCTACTATATATTTCATTTATATCCCTCTACTCAGCATATTAGTGAGTATACCATAGATACTCAATTAATGCTAGCTGAATGAGAAATTTAGAAGATCCAAGAAAATTTTGGTTTGTACCTTAGGGGTATCTAAGAATTCTACTGATTAATAATAATTCTTTCCAGTATGTATAGATTTTTATAACATCCTAAAACTCACATCTCATATCTAAAGGCCAATATAACTAGAAGTATGACAACAAAGAAGACTGTCCTTGGCTCCTTTAAAATTCTTATTCTTCATTATGTATACAGCAACAGCAGAAGATCTAATTAATGTCAGTAACTGTAGCTTGAAATTAATCCTATCTATATTTAATTACCTGGAATTAAATAAATCCTATCCTTAACCTATATGCTTATTAGTATACTTAATTCTATTTATGGTCTATGTCAAATATGAACAAATATAAAGAATAAATATTTAAAAGAACCTGTAAGGGCAAGTCAGTTTTTTAATACTTAAAATTCTAAAACAGTTAAAGAAAAAAAAAAAATCTAGACAAATAACCAAAATATGCACTTCACTTACTATCTAATACAGCTAATTATATTTCTGTGCAAGATAGTGCTTCAATTAATGCTTAATCACAGTCCCAATATGTTTTTCATCCTTGGACTAAATATTTACTTATTAGAAAAAAAAGAGTATTAGATTCAGTTTTTAGAATAATTAAAAATTAAAATAAAAATCTTCAACAATGTTAAACACAAACACATCCTTACTTCGATCACAATTTTCTATTGCTTGGGCAGCTTGTGATGGTTTAAAGTATCGTACATAACCCAAACCTTTACTTTCTCCAGTGACTTTATTCTTAGTAATGGTGCAATACTTGATATCTCCATACACCTATGAGAATTAAAAGAAATGCTCTTAGGGAACTTAAAATAATTGAATAGATTATTTCAGAACTTAAAACTTATGTTTATTTGTGTCTTTTGAATGCAAGCAAAGAAAACCTTCAAGGATATATAAATATTTTATACTGTTTATTTCACAGACAAGGAATCTGGGTCTCAGAGAAATCAAATAACCTGCCTAAGTCACAGAAAGACTAAATCATGGAGAGAGAGTAAGTATGAATTTATACATGTTTAGACAGCTCCAAAGTCTTGCTCAGTAGTGGTTAGGAGCAGGGGCTCTGGAATTGAACTTTCTAAATTCAATTCCTAGCTCAGCCATTTATTAATCAGGCAGTTTACTGATCCTCTCTTTGCCTATCTTTTAAATAGGGCTAATAGCAGTGCCTACCTCATAGGGTTGTCTTAAGGGTTAAATGAATTAATTCAAGTTTAGTGCTTATAAAGGGCTGGGGGCATACTAAACATGCAATAAACATTAGCTATAATTATTTGTCTGTCTTCTAACAGAAGCATAAATGATTATGTATTCTTCTGAAGGAAAGTCTCTCAAAGTATCTCTCTAAAATATACTGATTCACTCAGAAAGTTAATATTCTATGTGAGAAATATGCAGTAATGCTTACTTTTGATGTTGGAATATGAATATAGATTTTTGGTATTTGTTATTTATTTTATAAAGTTCTCATGTAACCTATTAGCAATTTAATTAGCATGCATTTAGATTAAAATGTCACATTTGTTCACTCAGAAAAAGATAAAAATTTATATAAGGTGAAGAACTTTTTTCTTATTATTGGAGAAAGTATAGTATATATATTTTTGATATTTGGCATTTTTGAAGTATTATATTGAACTCTTAATTGAACTCTCAAATTTCCTGACAAAGGATATTTGAAAATTACTTTTTACTGCTTGTTGCTTTTCTTTCTTGCTTGTTGCCCACCCAATTCATAGCATTGGGAGGATTAGAAGTAAAAAAGATAAAAAAGTACAACTCAAAGCAATTTTAAAATTGCTTTTCAATAATTTTTGTGAGAGTTTATCACTGCACATGAAAGTCAATGGCTAAAAATATTTTAAATTATGTTCAAATTTTATTTGCTATGATTTATAGTTCCGAGCTATATATTTTTTTTCCTTCAGAGGCCCAATTTTAGAACAAAAATTCTTCAAAGACTAAGCCTTTCTGTGAATGAATAAAATGTTAGCATACCGTAGCCCTCTAATGAATACCAGATAATACAGTTCACACACTCAGGCCTGCCTGACTCACCTCAACATGATAGACAACCTAGGGGAGTGATAGAGTGCTTTGAAATTTTAAAGACCAAGAACAGGCTCTGGACTCAGAGAGCTTGGATTTAAATCTTGGCTCTACCATCTACTAGGTATGTGACCTTACTTAAAACTCTGAGCTTTATACTTCATTTTTCCCAGTCTGTACTTTCATGATAAAGTTGGGGGGAGGGGAATGGAAACACCACCATTACTATTTTCCAGTTTTTATATATTCTTTAATTAAAAAAATTAATTTATTCTAGGTTTAATATTTAAAGACTAGATTGAGATTGATGACCTAAAAAGTTATTTAATTCCCCCCCACCACTCTAATGATCTAATTCAAAAAACACTTTAGATTTAGTAACCATAAAACCTATATAGGATTATGAGATATCACATATGCTAGCTGATTAGAAAACATTAAGTACCTTAAATTTTTCCCGTAGATCTTCTTCTGTGTAGGACTTTGGTATCATAACAAAGATTCTTGTAAGTTCTTCATCTTCAACATCTCGATGACTTCCAGATGACCTGGACTGAGCAATAAAAACCTAAGAAACAAACAAAACCCCCAAAATAGCGTCAACTGTTTTTCTATTCCTTAAGTATACGTACGTACTTTACAATTATAGATGCTTATGTCGTAAGTTGAAAACATGTTTAATACAACTAACCTACAGAACATCATAGCTTAGCCTAGCCTACCTTAAACGTGCTTGGAACATTTACATTAGCCCACAGTTGGGCAAAATCATCTAACACAAGCCTATTTTATAATATCTCATGTAATTTATCGAATACTGTACTGAAAGTGAAAAACAGAAACCTAAGTATGGTTTCTACTGAATACATATTGCTTTTATACCATTGTAAACTCGAAAAATCATTAACTCAAACCATCCTAAGTTGGGGAAACTCTGCATGTGTATATGATTCCTGTTAGGTTAAAATGCAATGTGATGGAGTCTTATGAAAATTATTTTTCAAAAGCAAACCTTATTGCAATGACTTTTTATATGAAATAATGTCGACCTCTGCATTGTGTTGCTTTTTCCAAATGTATTTCTACTTTAGCATTTTTGTTTATCAAGATTGTCATTGCACTTAAAAAAAATGTATACTTTTGGACAGAGTATAATCACAATTTGTGGTAATGGGCATGCTGCCAGTATGGATCTGGCCTTCACATCTTAGGCATGAGTGGTGACAATTTGCTCTGTACCCCATGAATATAATACTCATAACCAATACAAAAATAAAAAGAATAAACACTCTGGCTTAGCAAAAAAAATAAATTAAATAAATAAATGTATACTTTGCACTTGCTGGGTACAGTGTTCAATCAATGTCAATTATATAATTGGTTAATAGTTATTGACATGTTACAAATTTTTACTGATTTTGTCTATTTGTTCTATCAGACATTAAGAAAAAAAGTGTAAAAATCTCTGTGATTATAAATTTATCTTTCTCCTTTTAGTTCTATCAGTAACGCTTCATGTATTTTGAAGTTTTATTATTGGCTGCGTAAACACATGAGATTGTTATGTTCTTTTTAACTTATACCTTTATTCTTATGAAATTACCCTATCTTTGTTAATACTCCATGTGTTGAAATCCATTTTGTCTCATACCATACCAGCTTTTTTATCCTTTTACTTTCTTTATATTTAAAGCATGTCTCTTGTAAACAGCATTTAGTTGGGTCTTATTTTTTTTTTTTTTTAAATCCTGTTTTACAATCTCTTCCTTTTAAGTGGAGTGTTTAGTCTATTCACATTCAAAGTCATTGATACAGTTGGGTCTAGGTCTAGATATGCATATTTTAGAATGCACAGGACCAGATTTGAGGTTCTATTTTTCTAATATTGGCAATTTAGTTTTATTGAAAAATTATCTGTGATATTAGGTTATTACTTTGAATTTAATTTGCTTTGCAGTATTGCTTTTATTTAATTTGTAAATTTCTTTTGGTTTTATATTATTCCAGAGGACTATTAAAATCTCTGATTAAGTTTGTGGATTTGTTTATGCAGCTATAAGTATAAGAAGCTTAATGGCTAATTTCCTTTTTTATAACTTAAAGAAATGTAATAAAATTAATTATATCACCACACACACAAGGGCCCTTGAGGTTTTGTTTTTTCCTCCTTTAAAGGAAATCACTCATGTATGAGAAATCCTGTATTTATGAAATTCTGGAGTAGGAAGCAGCAACCAAAAGAAAACAGAACTAAGAAGCCATGGGATTTTATAAATATTGAAAGAAGAGAGCACTGGAGCCACGAGAAGAAGGACATGTTCATTCTGAACATAATGAACATCCTACACCTGTATGACCCTGCTTACAAGACAGAGCTGGAGACATATCCCCAGATAAAGCCTACTTCCACTTATTCCTTCAGTAAGTCTTTACTATATGCGAAGCACTCTATTAGTAATAGAGCACTGAATAACACAGAAATGGGCTACTACAAAGTTACTCTAGTGGATGTACCAGTAATGAATGGTCGATAGGGAAACACAAATAGGGAAGCTTTAAATATATGCAGATACTAGAAAAAAAAAAAAAAAAAAAGCCTCAGGTAAGATGAGGTTGGAAGTGCCATATGATCACAAGTTTCTAAATTTAAGAAGACTGAAATGTTTCAAATCTCTGGTAAAGGAGACACTATCTATGTAGAACATATGTATAATAACCTCCAAATGGAAGATTTCTCCTAACAGATTTTTACCCTCATAGACTATGAATGCTCACAGGCTCTAGATAAGAGGCATTCTTGCAAAGCTAAAATCAAGATTTTTCTCTTCTATTTTCTAGGTTTAACACTTTCCTCCAGATAATACAGCTGGTCACAGAATAACTTTTACTTGAACCATCTTGTCTGGTAGCAGGCCTGATGCTGTCATATTCCTGTCTTGCAGATCCTTTGGAACTTTGTAAAAGCAAAATACATGAGAAAAACTGAAGGTGAATTAATTTAACTGGAAATACTGAAAAAAACGAAACAAAACAAAACAACTGTATTCCAGGGGAAGACTTCCCAGGCTGCAGCTGCTAAAGTGAACCTAGACTGTCTAGCTAGGCACTGTAGTGAAACAACCTTCTGGCTGAAACTGAGTGGACAAAAATGTAAAAAACAAAATTGTAAACTTTTATTCTTTTTGGGAACAAGCATTTTAATTTTTCTGTGGCTAAATGAGAGGGTACATTTCAATGTTAGGAGTTTAATTTCTCTTGCAGGAATTTATTTAGGGAAGATGGTCCATAAGTTTCAAATATGGGGCACTTTTTGGGTTGCTCACATGGGTTCTGTGGTGATGTTATACTCTGTGGTGATGTTATAAAACCCCTCTCCGCTAAGGTCATAATTGGAAAGAGATTAAAATGATCACTTTAACGCAGGGGGTAGCTAACTAAAGTTCCCTGTTGTTGGTATAGCCCACGGTGTAAGAATTGTTTTTACATTTTTTTTTTCTCTGAGGTCCTATTGCTCTGCTTTTACATTTTTAAGGGCTGTTAAAAAACAAAGAAAGAAGGATATGTGACAGAGACTGTATGTGGCCCACAACGTCTGAAATCATTTACTATTCAGGCCTTTACAGAAAAAGTTTGCTAACCTCTGATCTAGTATATGCTGTGGCCCTACAATTAATTTTGTTGATGTCATGTTCTGACCCATTTCAGAGGGTTGGGAATGTGGGAGGAGGGGAATGTTTACTGTCTACCGTGTAATGGGTATATTCCCAGACTCCTCTTTTGTGGATGGAGGTATAGGCAAGACTTCCAAAGACTGAAAGATCTCTGAGTCCTTCATTTATATAAGTCCATATTAATACCCTTTGCAATTTTCTGTAAAAGGAAAAAAAGTTTAAAAATTGAGGATAAAGAAAAAATGTCCACGGAGAGCTCCAACAGAATTACATATACAGCAACTATTTCTATAGGACAGGTGAAGGGTAAAATTTAAACAAGGGCCAGATTCCTCAGGGTTGGGTCCTGATTTGAGGTCACAGCAAGTAAGGAGTGACATCTTGGCTACTACTAATTAATAATAAGGATATATTTAGGGATAACTATTCCAGGCACTGTGCTAAAAGGATAGATTAAGTCAAATAACCCTCAAAATGACCTTTTTTGCCATGTATCATCTTAATCTTACAGATGACTAAGTGTAGAAACTTAAAGTAAATATCACCAAGGTGAACTAAGTGTATAAAAAGAAGCATATAATCCATAACACAAAACCCACGCTACCATCACAATGAATTGGCTCTTCTTAAGCAGTTTACTTTGGTCTTTCAAAGTGGCAGTAACAGAAGGTCAAGAACCCAGATGTACGCTATTAATATCTTCACAAATAAGACTTATTTAAAGTTAACTTTAGGAGCTGACCAGTGGCTCAACTGGGAGCACATGGTGCTGATAACACCAAGGTCAAGGGTTCGGATCCCCATACCCCCAGCCGCCAAAAATAACAACAACAACAACAATAATAATTTAAACAAAAGTATGATGAGATAATCATAATCATCATCATCATCATCTAAACAAAAGTGTGATGAGTATGTAATAGCAGCCATCCTAGTCACCTGCACTTAATATATACACGCATACTTTTGTCTGGTACTGGGAAAAGCCCAACACCAGACGGCTACGGTCTAATGTACTTTTATCAAGTTGTCATGCCCCATATCTACCAGAGGAAAAGCAGGGTTATCCGTTTTCACAAACGGTAAACCCGGGCATCTGAGAGAGGAGGGTCAGGCCAGGGCGAGTTGTGCCGTGAACTCAAGAGTTGCGGATTAGTGACTGCGGGGGTGCGAGGAGGCCTCGCCACTGCTGCTCGGTCACCAGTGGCCGCGGCGGCCCCGACGGCTCCCCGGGACGAACATCCTCTCCTCACCCCCAGCTCCCAGCGCCCCGGGGCAGCCTCGGGGGAAGGGATCCTCTCCTCAAAGTCCCCCCCCGCCCATGCCAGGTGCTTCCTGGCCAGCTCCTGGGAGCAGACGGTCTACCCTTTCCTCACCCTGGCACCGCAGCAGGTGAAGGGACGCCCGAGACTCCCACCCCGACACCGCCCCCGCGACCACCCCGACCGGGGCACCCGCACCTTGATGGGCTTGATGTCGTTGGGGCTGAGGCACTGGCCGTGCATCTCCTCCATGGCCCTGCAGGCCTGCGAGCTGCGGGCGAACTTGACGAAGGCGATACCCTTGGACTCCTTGGTGTGTTTGTCCCGCACCACCCAGATGTCCTGGATCTCGCCGAAAGGCGAGAAGCGCTCCCTCAGCACCGACTCCGGCGTGTACTTGCTGATCACCAGGAAGATGCGGCTGTTGGGCGGCTCATCCAGGCTGTCCACGCCCAGGCGGAAGCCTCCGCCGCTTGCAGAGATGCCAGCTTCGTCCATGGTGCTCCACCCCGGCGCGGGAGCCAGACCCGGGCCTGCCTCAGTCCTCTTTGCTTGGGATTGCACACCTAGCCGTTGCGGAAACGGAAGAGTCCGGCACCAGACGCTATCCCGCCGCGCGGGGTGCTGTCTTCCGGGGAGCCGCCTGTAGCGCCCCCTGGCGCCGCGGGGGACCCTGACTCAGCCCGGGCCTCCAATCGCTGAACCCAAATATGGTATCAGTTGTGCAATCCCTGTTCCCTGCTGCCAGAGCAGCGCTGCCTGGTGCACCTGCTTTCGCGACGATGGCCTTGCCCGGTCCCCGAGCCCGAGGATTCTTCCCCCAAACTTGCCATTCATTGTTAAAGAAAATATTATTCATGACACTGTTAGAGATGGTAAGGCAGACTATTGAAGGGGAGGCCATAGCGATAGGTATAGGGCAATGGGGTCTTGCAGTAGAGGATAGAGATTGGATTCGATTTCGATTCTAATATGGACAAGTGGGGATTTATAACCAAGGAGCAGGGTGGGGGTCAGTGGATGGAAAATAACTAAAAGTAAACATCAGGAAGAGATGAAAACAAACAAAAAACATCAGGGGTGAAGGGGATTTTTGCTAGACTGGCTTAAGAGAATGCTTACTGAAGGTGGGCCAGGGTGATACCGTATTACGATGGTCAGATACCAAGGGTGGAAATTTTCACTAAACTGATTTAGCACGATTCTTGCTCTTGAGCCTTAGAGCTGAAAGGAATCTTTGAGATCATCCAATTCCAGCCGCATTTGTTAGACATAACCAAAGGTAATATACCCCTGGGGTTTGAGGGCAGAAAGGGTGGACTGCTCAGCTGTGCAACTAGGAGAAATCGTAGGGTGCAAGCAAAGTGAGAAATGCCTACTGACTTTTAAAGCTTCTTCTTGTTAGCAGGCTTTAGAGGGAGAGATCAGCAGAAAACCAGCAGAAATCCAGAAACAGTCCTAGATTTAGCAGTGGAATTGGAATGAAATGAAAGGAATAAATCTGAAAGTGGACCAGGAGCAGGAGCTCCTTGAATGTCCAAGTCCAGGCTGTTAAGCCCTGGGTTGCTATGAAGTCAAACAGATAAATATTTATTTTTTGGTGGCTTGCTTGTACAGGGATCTGAACCCTTGGCTTTGGTATTCTAACACAGTGCCCTAACCAACTAAGCTAACTGGCCAGCCCAGGTAAATATTTATTGTGTACCAACTATGTGCCAGGCTCTGTGCCAGGAGCTAGATATATAATGGGGAACAGGCAAGACATGATCTCTATTCACAAAGAGCTTTTTCTCCCCCCTACTATGGAAATCTTACGTGTCGATATATAATGCAAAGTAATGTCAGATTGTGTTAAACGGTTTGGCCACTAATGTTAATGAATTCATCCATTCATTTAATCAACAAATGTTTTTGACTGTCTACTGTGTGTTGGGTACTGTGCTATACTCAAGGGATATAGTATTAAATGAAATAGTCACTCTCCTTTTCTCATGGAGTTAATAGTTTATTCTTGTATAGTTATGGTTATATGAGATAATATATATGAAGCTAATAGTTTAGGGATCAAATGAGATAATATATGTACAATTAATTGCACAATAGAGATTAATTTTCTTGTTCCCTTTGACTGTGGTGTCCATTCCCCCTTCCATGATACGGTTTAGTTGTGTGATGGTAACTAAGAGTCAGGAATTCTGGGTTGTCACCCTGGATTGAGCACAAATGAGATTGTTATAATTACTCCTTGTATTACATTCCATACCTATAAAATGTGGGCTATGTTAACCCTAGGGCTTAGCAAATCTAAAATATGTCTTATCTTAATTTTACACTTCTGTTTGTCTTACCCAGACCAATCAAGGTGAATGAAAAGAATATGGTAATGTAATAATTTTATTGCATAGGAAGTGCAAAGATTCTGAGCAGTGCTATTTGCACACTGGTTCCATCTAGTGGAAAATGTTTCATTTTAAAGTGCACTAACTAGGCAATCTCTATTCTTCGTAAAGTACAATTACTGGTGGGTATTCTGAAAATTTTAGGCTGATATTCAGAGCAGTTAATTTTTTTCTTAAAGAAAGGATAAAAAATTGCATAAAACAAAACCAGGAACAAAAATATTGAGAAATGCTAGAAAAGCAAAATTTCTTTACCTCTCAATCATGTAAAATACCACATAATCTAGAATAAATAAGAAATTTACTTATAAATTACTAAAATATAATAAATGTATTTTTCTTCATGTGACTTATCTATTTACTTCATACAGATTTATTGAGATGTAATACCTATATGATACAATTCACCCATTTGATGTGTTAAATTAAAATGATTTTTAGTTTGTTTACAGAGTTGTCAAGCATCACCACAATCAATTTGAGAACATCTTATCACTTAATAATGACAGAATTGTCATCTTTCAAATCATATAAAAATCTTTCAATATGAGTTACATGTAACTAAAACATCTGCAGTTTGAAAGAGTGATTATTAATTAGTCTTATGTTAGAGAAAAGGTGTTCACTTGATATTCACATGTCCTTTGAATTTTTTTCTTTCAAAAATCTTATGAATTTTTTTTTTAAAAAGCAGTAATATTGTGACTGATTTTTGAAATACAAGGAGTAAATAGTAAGAGATTCCAAAATCTCTTAAACTATGATGTAAATACAATGAGGCTTACTTGGTTGGTGATAATAGTCTTCATACATTATATTTAATTAACTAAAACTGTTTTACCCTATTTGCAAAATTTCTATAAATTTTACCACTGATATTTATAGGTAATCAATTAGTAACTTTCAAAATCTTCTATATGAATATGGTCCAGAGCCTCTATTTGTCCAGTCTGTAAGGCTATTACTGGCTACTGATCAAGTATGCAAGCACTTAGCCTGGCAGGTAGTAGGCACTGAAGAAATGGTAGTCTCCTTCTTCCTAACTTTGCATGCTTTTGTTTAGGAATATCTAACTCCTGTTTTGTTTTGTTTTTTTTTTTTTGGTTTTTTTTTTTTTTACAGTAGAACTTGTCCTTTTGATTTAATTTGATGATGCATTTTAAATGTGTAGCTCACATAACAGAACTCATAGATACCACTTAGAATAATTTCAATCAACCAACTGGTGACTGTGGCTATTTAAACTAAAACAAAATCAATTAGAATTACTTAAAATTAAAAATTAATCATATTAAATTAATTAAAAATTCAGGTTCTCCAGTGAATAAGACAAATTTTGAGTGCTCAGAAGGTATTTGCAGCTAGTGGATGGTATCCATGAAGAACATTTCCATCATGGCAGAAAGGCTTATTGGACAGTGCTGCTCTGGAGAACAAGAATTTGGGGTAAATCTCCTAGTTACCTAATTCACAAAATTTTTACTGTAACATTTCCGACTACCTTGATTCTTGAACAATTTTAGAAAATTATTTTAATATTCCTATTTCTCTTTCATAGCCTTACCACTCACGTCCCTCTCAATGACTATGTAACCACAGGCAAGCTACTCTCCCTACTCACGTTTTCCTAAACACAGCTTTTGGGGTTTTTTTTTTTTCCTTAGTTTTTCTTGTTTTTTGTTTTTATGCCCTAATCATAAATGATCTTTATTAAATAATATATATTCTTGTAAACACAGCCTTTGACTTTCTCATCTCTCTGTCTTCGATACCCTTGTCCTGTAATAGCTTTCTCAGTCTTTNACTATGTAACCACAGGCAAGCTACTCTCCCTACTCACGTTTTCCTAAACACAGCTTTTGGGTTTTTTTTTTTCCTTAGTTTTTCTTGTTTTTTGTTTTTATGCCCTAATCATAAATGATCTTTATTAAATAATATATATTCTTGTAAACACAGCGTTTGACTTTCTCATCTCTCTGTCTTCGATACCCTTGTCCTGTAATAGCTTTCTCAGTCTTTCCCTCTGTGTCTCCCCCGCTTACTTCTTCAGGACTCATTCTCTCTCTCTCTATTCTTGCTCTATTCCACTCCTTTGGCAATTAGCACCTTGCCACCTTGCTGTTAGTTCCTGTATTATTGTCTTTTTGTGTAGCTCATTTATAATAATTTAACTTTACTGTATTTTACAATTTTCCCCAGACAGATTATAACTCGTAGAAAACTGGGGCTGCGGCATTTGCTGTTGGTACTTCAAGTTGCGTGGCACAGTGCCTTGCCCATAGTAAGCACTCATTTTATTATTTTGTTGACATGATTTGATTGTTGAAACCAAATGTTCTTGTACTATTCAGAAAACATTAAGTTCCTACTTTAAGCAAGACCTTGTACACTTTGTGAATATACACAAATAACTTAACTCTTTGGTTAGGTAAGGCTTAAACAAACAAAAAAAGCCAGGCTTGAGACTGTTACTCAAAGAACATTCACTTTGTCACATTTAGAGTCAATTAGTGGTTGCACAGCAGTTGCAAGGCTTTAAGTCTCTGCCATAGTTGGGATCCCGTGGGATCTGGGAGCCAATCAACAGCGTGGGTGGAGCCAGGCCTCCCATTGGCTGGCGCCCTGCCCCACCGCAAGCACATGCCTGAGCAAGCCTGCTGTGAAGGGCTT
>NW_007737002.1:43971-44791 GCF_000696425.1 Galeopterus variegatus
ATATTCTAGCGAGCTCCCCCTCCCTCTTCCAGTACTTTAAATATGTGAGCTTTGTAAATTTTGAAAGCTTTATTGGCGCCTTGACTATTTTGTCCGCATTCCTCTTCTTATGCAAAATTAGACGTAGTAATAATATGTACCAGTATTTCACCTAGTCCTCTTTAAACACGCGCATTCATTTGGGCAAAAAAGTTTTTGAGCATCTGCAATTTGTCAGATATTTCTTGTGTTCAACACAGGGTTGCTTAGATCACTCTTAAAAGGGAAAGATTAAATGACTTAATATATAAATGGCTTAGAATATGCCTGGCACATACTAAGCACTTACAAATGTTCACCACTGTTACTTTATTTAGTATTGGAATTAGTTCGTTCTTGGATAAATGATCATTCTTATACCAGATGTCACATCTTTGCTTATTTCAGTGAAATATTTCTTCTTAAATACTAAATACTGATACAGTACTAAATGATTATAGGACAAAATGAATTCCCTTGATATTGTTCCTATTTTTCCCAGAATGTCCCTTGATATCTTCCCCCTTCCCTTCCTGCCATTGCTGAATCTATTGGTTTTTATGCCCCTGAAGGAGGGTCATAGGTATTTTCACCAGCAGTATTCTTATGTGATTAAAGATGGCAGCAATAAACGTTTTAATTGTGATTAATACTCTGGTAGCTTGAACAGTGATGATGAAAACTTTTTACGAGTGACTTTCACTTGAAATCTATAGCTTATGAGTAATGACGGTTTTTGTTTGTTTCTTTTTAAATGCCTAGTTTCCTAAATTACCAATAATACTTAATCAGTATAAGAATC
>NW_007737002.1:45045-49328 GCF_000696425.1 Galeopterus variegatus
TGTTTCTTTTTAAATGCCTAGTTTCCTAAATTACCAATAATACTTAATCAGTATAAGAATCGATCTGATCTTTCTGCCCTATATAAAAATTGGGAATAAAGATTCTCTAGTTAGTAGTTAGATGACGTTTTGTTTTTTATGATGCAAACTTAATGGTTATAGTTAATGTAGTTTGATAAAGAGCAATAAATTTGCTTTTGTGACTGAAGTTTTCCCGTTTATGGCTCCTGTTCAAAGGCTCACCAAATTCTGAACCTATTCAACTAGAAATTGAACGTGGTATTTTGAGCGATGTTTGGAATTTTAAAATAAACTTCACTTGGAAAAGGTAAATTTTCTTACCTTGCTTTCTGTCACATCTAAAACATTGATTAATATCTTCGTTGTTTTTGGATACTGCTCAAAGAAAACTACTATTTTCCCTCTAGGTGGATTATTAACACTGTAATGGGCTTCTACATAGATTTAAAGAAATTAGGAAGATATTAGTTTTGCTGGCTATTGAAATAAAGTACTACTTTTCTCTGAGTAATAGCTAACTTTAACAATACTGTATTTTTCAATAATTGAAACAATTGTTTGAAGTATTTAGTTAAACAATAGTGTACTGGCAGAATAACAAAATCTCTGTTTCCCAATAAGGTTATATAGATAAATATGGGCTTAGGACCATACTGTTAAACAATTAGGTATTTTCATGCTTTCCGTAATAGTAATTCTTTGTGTTCAAATCCATACTAATCCCCATCTCCCCCATACTCATTCTTCACAGAATATAGAGAGCAGGAAAACAAAATCCAGGTAGTACATTCATTACCACATCCAATTAGTTTTTTTATAGAGCAATTTGGGCCATTAAAATTATTTTAATTTTTCAGATGGGGAGGCATTTATATAATTATATAACAGAATTTTTGACAGTGGTAACCAAAATATCTTTGTACAAAATATATATCTATCATCATATATAAGAACTTCCCTACTTAAAATCATATATTTTCCACTACATTAGTATTAAATACATACTAATGCTGACTGAACTCAATAATGTTATTTCTGATTTCTTTCAGATAGTGCTTTATCTAGTCGTAGATTTATTTACAGCTGAGAATGTAAAGTAAATGAGAAATTATGTTACACATAGCTTGCTATGGCCTCATTTCTGTATGATTTTCAATTTTACAGTTCTATTATTGTGGGCATGTAAGTACTGATAATAAATATCATATTTAAGTACCTTCCCAATTTGTTCCATCTTTGTTTTTAAATAAAGAGATGCAAAATTAGGCCTGTATGCTTTACATCATCTTTGCACATGTGCTTTTTGGAAATGAAAAAAAAAGAAATATAATTGATCTGGATCAATTAATACAATTGTTTGAAGTAAAACCAGGTTTATACTAATAGCAGTTTCTGAAGTAGCTGTGGCTAGAAAGTTAAAATAAGCGTGATAAATGAGATGATTAAATCTTTATAAAATTGGATGCTATATCTGTTTTTCAGCACCCAGACATTAAAGTATGCATGCTTTAAATGATACTTTTTGTTTAATGTCATTAGCATTTACTTCAATTAAGTGAGGGAATTCATTTTTTTCCCCAGCTTTGCAAATCTGATATTTTCTTTGGTCTGTGGTTTAATATTTCATTGTAGGACAAAATGGGAGATGCTGAAGCAGGCAAGAAGATCTTCACTCAAAAATGTGCTCAGTTGGGCCGGCCCGGTGGCACACTGGAGAGTGCGCTGCTTGGAAGTGCGGTGGCGCTCCCGCAGAGGGTTCGGATCCCATGTGGAGACCAGTTCCCGCAGTGAGCGCGGGGCGGGTGCAACACCGAGGGTTGTGATCCCGTTGCTGGTCCCCGGTACGGGCGCGACACCGAGGGTTGCGATCCCGTTACTGGTCAGTAAAAAAAAAAAAAAATGTGCTAAGTGCCACACAGTGCAAAGAGGTGGAAAACACAAGACTGGTCCAAATCTCTGGGACTTGGCGGAAAAACAGGACAAGCACCAGGATTTTCTTATTCTGAGGCAAACAAAAACAAAGGTTAAAAACCAACGGTTGTAGGAGAGAACCAGATACTTTGTAGCAAAGAAGAAAACACATGATTTGGCATTATAATAATTTCCTAATTAACAGCATTAAAAATGGACCCCATGTTTATATTATTGAAATAAGGGTTTATATCATAAGACCTGCATTTGGATAACTTGTCATTCTTTTGATCAGAAGAATTAGCAATTCTGTGTGACATAGGTTTTTGGCTATACGGGTATTTTATTTTATGCAATATATTTATCTTGAAAAAGTATAAACTAGATTTTAAATAATCAAATCATATTTTTATGGTATAATAGTAGTAGTGATTCCATTTGTAGTAGTGATTCTTAGCAGGGTGAGGGGAATATTATATAGTTTGAAAAGTATGTTCAACAATTTTTGGGGGGCCGGCCTGTGGTTCACTCGGGAGAGTGTGGTGCTGATAACACCAAGGCCACGGGTTCGGATCCCATATAGGGATGGCCGGTTTGCTCACTGGGTGAGTGTGGTGCTGACAACACCAAGTCAAGGGTTAAGATCCCCTTACCGGTCATCTTTAAAAAAAAAAAAAACAAAACAATTTTTTTGTTGGAAAGGGATGGTAAAGTGAGAAAGCATTTTAGGGTTGAGATAAAACATGGTCAGAAAAAGACTATAATATCTTGACAAAACAATTTGTTACTCCTGGTATATATAGGTATATATATGTGTGTGTGTGTGTGTGTGTGTGTTTTTATTTAACTGGACTATCATATCAGGTTTTCTCATATCAGATTTTCTTAAAATAGGGTACACCTCTATTTTGAACTTTTCTTGGGGCCTAGCATATCTTACACATTGAAATTTCAGATCACTACTATTTGGAAAGAGTTTTATTTTATATTTTATTTCTCTTTATTGAAGTGAAATTCACATACCATACAAATAGTCTCTCTTTTTTTTTTTTTTTTTGTGGTTGTTACTTTTTTTTTTTTTTTTGTGGTTGTTTCTTTTTTTTTTTTTTTTTTTGGGGTTTTTTTTTTTTTTTTTTTTTTTGTGGTTGGCCAGTATGGGGATCCAAACACTTGACCCTGGTGTTATCAGCAATCAGCCATTTTAAAGTGTACAATTTAGTAGCATTTAGTGTATTCACAGTGTTGTCCAATCACCACCACTCCCTAGTTTCAAAATTCTTTTATCACCCCAGAACACATGCATACATTTAGTAATCATTCTCCATTCCTTCTTACCCCCATTCACTGGCAACCACGAATCTACTTTCTGTCTCTTTGGATTTGCCTATTGGATATTTAATATAAAAGGAATCATGTAATATGTGACCTTTCATGTCTGGCTTCTTTCAATTAGCATAATGTTTTCAAGGCTCATCTAAATTATAGCATGTGTCAATACTTCATTCCTTTTTATGGCTGAAATTCTAATTATGGCCTGAAGCTGCATAATTCAGTCTGCCTTCATCATCACATGGTCCCTGTGTGTCTCTGTCTTCACATGGCCATTTTCTTATAAGGACACCAGTCATATTGGATTAGGGGCCCATCTTACTCTGGTATGATCTCATCTCAATTTAATTAATCACATTTGCAGTGACCTTATTTCCAAATAAACCCACATTCTGAGGTGGTAGGGGTTAGGACCTCAGCATATCTTTCTTTTGGGGGACACCCATAATAAAGGACCTTATATACATATAAAATAAATACATAGATAATTGATAAAGTACTTATGCTAAATGTAATTAGAATAACATTTAATCTTTGTTGAGTCAGGAGTATTTCAGTACCTTTTTAAATATTAACACAATATTATTGTATTTGGAATGTGAAAAAGTGCTTGTTAATAGGTATTATATAATAAAGTATTTGTCTGGTCTTTGTCCTGGGTTCCTGGGAACCTCTAAAACCTTAGAATTTCCTGAGTGATTGGAGTGTCTTTGTTTTCATGATTGGTCCCTGAGACCAGGACCTGAGGTTATGCTAACATGATGACTTATGATGAGCTCCTAGATAGTTTCAGGATAGGGGCTGACCATGCTAAAAAGACCAACCAGGTGGATTAGAAAATTGGGGCACTGAGCTAGGTATATCAGTCCAACCTCCTGGGACAGAGACTGAGGTCAGTCACATGACCAGTGATTTGGTCAGTCATGCCTATGTAACGATCCCCCAGTGAAAAACTCTGGACACTTTCAACTGGGAGTACTGGTTGAGATTCTTTTTTTTTTTTTTTTTCCTTTTTGTCTTTT
>NW_007737002.1:50622-57839 GCF_000696425.1 Galeopterus variegatus
GGTGCAACACTGAGGGTTGCGATCCCGTTGCTGGTCCCGGTCCAGTACGGGTGCGATACTGAGGGTTGCGATCCGTTGCCGGACACGAAAAAAAAAAATAAGGTTATTTAAAATAAAATACATTTTAAAAATACTTTAGCATAGCTTGGTCAAAGACTGAATAACTAAAAAGAAGAACCAGGAATTCAACAGTGCAGTGTTAATACAAGTTGTGGCACACTGTCCACCATATTTTATTTTCTATGTTTGATCTTTCTGTTACAATTACACTATTTTTATTTTCAGGAGAATATGGAAATTCTCATATTTTAAAGAAGATTCTTTGTCCTATATGACCTGTGTAGAGCACAGAGTTACAGATTGTAGCAATAACCTTATATTGTGTGGTTTCAATAGTGCTTTATCTAGTTTTTGGTTAAAAAATTGTGGTTAAAATATGCATAACAAAATTTACTATTTTAACCATTTTTAATTGTACAATTCCATGACATTAAGCACATTCACATTGTTTTGCAACCATCACCACCATCCATCTCCAGAACTTTTTCATTTTCTCAAGCTTAAACTCTGTACCCATTAAACAGCTCCTGGCAACAACCATTCTACTTTTTGTCTTTGTGAAATTGACTACTCTAGGTACCTCATGTAAGTGGAATCATATGTATTTGGCCTTTTGTTACTGGCTTATTTCACTTAGTACAATGTCTTCAAGGTTCATCCATGTTGTACTATGTGTCAGAATGTCCATCTCTTTAAAGGGTGAATAATCTATTGTATGTAGACAGCACATTTTTTAATCCATTCGTTCGTCAGTGCAGACTCAGGTTGCTTCCACCTTTGGCTATTGTGAACAACTCTGCTATAAACATAAGTATGCAAATATCTGTGAAGTCCCTGCTTTCACTTCCTTTGGGTATATTCCCAGAAGTGAAATTACTAAATCCTATGATAATTCTATGTTTAATTTTTTGAGAAACAGCCAAACCTTTTCCATAGTGGCTGCCCCATTTTCTATTTCTATCAGCAATGCACAAGGGTTCCAATTTTTCTACATGCTTGCCAACACTTGCTATTTTCTGTTTTTTTGATAATAGCCATCCTCGTGGATGTGAAGTGGTGCTTCATGTGTTTTTGACCTCCACTTTCCCAATGATTATGAGCCATCTATATTGTATTCCTAAAAAAAATTGGTAAATGGAAAAGTTTTTTTTTATTTTTAAAGAATAATATCTTTTTAGTGCATTGAAGTACTGTTTACATTTTTAGGCAATGATAATTGAAGCAGGTTTTAGGAACAAACTGTTCGAATTAATTCATGATTTTCCCAGGGTTCTATGCTAATAAGCGACAGAACTAGGATTCAAACCCAGGTTTTCTTAGGCCTTTGAAAAGTCATATCATGGGGTTAGCATATTACTATACTAACTTATTAGGGATTAACTTTTATCTTTTGCCTACTGTCATGTCAGTAGAACACACTGAATCATAAATGTGTTAGTAACTTTAAAAATATTTTTGAAATCTGTATACGTTATACAAAAATTCAAATACTTCAAAAGAATACTTCCCAGTATGAGTGATAAGGAAACTATGTATGTCACTTTTCCCAACCTTCCCCTGCTCCTCTCCCTCTACTAACTAATTTTGTTTGGTAGTATTATTCTTTGTAATTTTAATGGCCATATTTATTCCTTAAACAATATTCATATGTCTCTATTATTTGATTTATATACTCTAAGCAGCATCTGTTTACCTTCCACTATGAAGGATAAGAAAATAAAAGTATTTATACAACCTCTCACTTTTTTATTTTTACAGTCTCCTAACTCTTGCTACTTATGTTATTTCTACTCTGATATGATATGTATCATTTACATCCCACGTAACCAAAATTACCACAGTTATTTTGACATTTGTTTTACATTTAAATAGTGTCAGTGGGTATTACCAGCTTTTACCGTAGTATCTTTTGGTTGGGAGATGGTTATCTGTTAGTAATTACACCAGGAAAGTCTTAAACTATATTATCCTAGTTCTTGGATATTTGAAAACATTTGGGGATTGCCTTATACATGAATGATCATTGACTGGGCATAAAACTATTTGGAGACACTTTAATTCCTCAGGATTTTGTATGCTTCATGTTGAATTTTTGTTTGGAGAACTATGAAACCAGCTTGATAATTGTCCATTATGACTTACTTGGTTTTATTTTTATTTTATTCTTTTCCCCGTAAGTCTCACTGAAATCTGGATTCTTACTGAAATTTGGTAACTTTGTTAAACTATGTCTAGCCCTTGATTGATCTATTTTAGTATTTCCTGGGACATGTTGTGCTGCTCCTTGGTAGGTTCAGGGCTTTTATTTTTGAAAGTTTTCTTAAATTATATGTTTTAATAATTTTATTTGTTTTCTAAAATCTTATTTTGGCCACCACTTGTGCAGATCTTGGATCTCCTTTGTCTAAGTATCTTCTGTAAGTTTCATCTCCACTTTGATCAGATAGCTGGAGTTATCACTTTATACTCTTTATTCTTCCCATTTTGTTTTTATCCATATTTTCAAGCCTGATTGTGTTATCAGCAGCATCTGTTCTTTTTGCTGTCATTTATGTATTTCTGTTTTAGCATTTTCTACTTCAGCCTTTATAGCTCTGCATTGAGCCCCTAATTCATAAAGACCTTTTATTGAATCCATGGGAATGTGGTCATGATTTTCATCTGCTTAATGTACATAATTTCTGATGTGTATTTTTCATTTAACTTTTGTTTTTTATATTCTTTTCTGCTGTGTGTATATGGGTTGTTTGTGTGTGTATATGTGTATATTGTGTGTTTGTATTTTCAGTACTTTTTTGTGCTGATTCCGTTTTGATTATTACTCATCTTTTGAGGACTGTTCTTCTTGGACTGGGTATTTGTAGAAGGATAGTAAGGATGAGTGTGTTCGAGTTCCAGTTAGTTGTGAGGTCTTTCTTACCCACGGTTATGTTAGAAATATGTGTATATATCTGAGACTCATCTTTTGAGGACTGTTCTTCTTGGACTGGGTATTTGTAGAAGGATAGTAAGGATGAGGGTGTTTGAGTTCCAGTTAGTTGTGAGGTCTTTCTTACCCACGGTTATGTTAGAAATATGTGTATATATCTGAGTGTGTATGTGCATATGTTTTGGTGAGGTGTTTCTTGGCTCTTTACTTCAGCTGGCAAAGACTGGCAGCCCTAGGGTTATGTAACCTCTGCAGTTTCTCTTCTATCATGTAACAAGTTAGAGTTTTCCTTTCAAAGATGGCATGTCTCTGTTTTCTCTTTAATCCTGGCTCTTCTGGTCCTCCATGGTGTCAAAATGATTTTAAAGAGATTTTCATAGCCAGCTGATACACCCTATTCTTTTCGGCCAAGCAAAGGGCTATGACTTTGCCCTTCAGGGTGTGTCACAAACAGTGGAGAACTCTTTTCTTCTTCTCCGGAGGTCATGAGTGTCAAGTGCCTTCTCAGTCTGGTCCAGGCTCCATGTCCTTGGTAGTTTTCTAATGATATCAAGTTTGGGATTATAGGTGCTTCCTCAAAACTTTTTGTCAGAAGTGGAGTTAGCGTTTTTGTTTCTCTTTGTTCATGTTCTTTTTGACTAGTTTTAGAATGGAAAAGGCAACCTTTCTCTATCATCTTAAAACTGGATTTCTGAAATCACAGATTTTGATGGAGATCTGAATAGAGGCAGCTTGGCATAATTAGTAGAAAAATCATGTAAATACAAGTTAGTAGTCACGAATTCTTGACTTTGTCATCTAAGAGCAAGATACTTTCCTCTCTTTGGGCCATTATTTACTCATCTACAAAATGAAGGCTTTAATTAAGTGATCTCTAAGATCTTTTCTAGAAGGAACTGTCTGTGATTCTAGGAGGATGAAGAACTGCTGAGACATAACATGTCTGGGGTGGTGGTTAATTGGTATATCTTGGATAATCCTAAACAGCATGTGACTGTTGGATTTCAACAGAGATGCTAAGAGTGGAGACTAATTTTGGAATTTTCTTGGAGATCAGAATCAATAAGTATTCTCAGTTTCAATAGCCTTTCTATTGAGTTAGGTGTAATCTTTTACCACATATGTGGGCCACATCAGAAAGTAAGTCTTAAAAATATAACTACACAAACTTAAAACTTATTTTCACCTCCATAGGTATTATTATCTGGGGAGAAGATACTCTGATGGAATATTTGGAGAACCCAAAGAAATATATCCCTGGAACTAAAATGGTCTTTGCTGGTCTTAAAAAGAAGAGAGAGAGAGAGAAGATCTTATTCAGTATTTGAAACAGGGAACATCTTCATGAAATGCTGTTGCATTCAAAAATATTAGTTATAAGCCAAAATTTTCCAATTTCAAATATTGTGTGTTTAAAGAAGTCATATTTCATCTTTCTTGGTCAGCCTGTAGTAAGTTTAACATTTTAAAATAAAGGTTGATATTTTTGATTGTGTGTAATCTACCAATCAGATGCCCTTCAGAGTCTGAACTTGCTTTTGTCTGCTCACTAAGGATGGGGATAGGTCAGCATGGAGGAAGAGAGAGAAGGAAACTGAAATCTACTGTGCTTCAGTCATCCGTACATGCACAAAATATTTTATAAGTCTAGCAATTGCTATTGCTTCCACATACTTATTTCTCTGTAATTTAAATGTAAATCTAGCAAATACCAGCTTTAATTTTTATTAAGCTGTGTTTGGTTATGTGTTTACCTTTTATTATAAACAATATTTAAAGTAACTTTAAAGAAAAAAGTTAGGAGAATGAAGTCAAATAGTTTATTTTACCTTAGGAATATTTTTGGAACAAAAGCAAATTGTTGACCTTGGGTGACATAAAATAAAATCTAGAAAGAAGGAAAAAAGCATGTTCTATGTTAATCAACATTTGTGTCATATAACACTTAATCTTTTTGCAGTAATATTTTTATGATACCCTGCTAATCCTGAGTAATATAAAGTTGGATTTCAAGGAGGGGTAGCAGGCACCCTGAGAGAGAGGAAGGAAAAAACCCTAAACCCTCATCATGAATGTGGAAAGAGCTCCCATCTCACAATGAGTAGAAGAGAAGATGGTGGGGCAGGTGCATGGCAGGGCCTGTATGGAAGGGAACAGTGGCTCTGTGTGGTGTGAGGCAGCCCCTGAGGCAGCAGTGCAGTTCTGCAAGTACTCCTGATATGGCCCAGTGCAAGTAAGGAGAGCTGTTTCCATACCAAAGAGGTGAGGAATGGGCTAGTCAGGGGTTATTATGGATGATGATGGGACATCCATGATCTCATATACATTTGCACAAACACCCCGGGGAGGTGGATTTTACCTTCTGTATTGAGACCTAGAGAGATCTGGTTTCAGAACCAAAACTTGGATCTTCTGCTTGGATTTTTCACCATTATCATAGGGATAATATGTTAGCTAGGTAATGTATTAGCAGATGCCGCTACTGTGAAGATATTCTAACAGAAACTTCTCAAAGTAAGTCTGTGCTTTTTCATAGTTTCTCAGAGTAAGTCCTTGTTTTTTCATAGTTGAAAAAACAGTGATTTCCAGAAGGTTCCATTTAATTTACTAAGTGCCCAGACTTTTAATGCTTCTGGCAAGTAGAGGAGAATGTACCGCTCATGGAGCCCAGTGCCGGTATTATATAGGAAAGTGTCTCTCTGGGGCCCAAGGCAGGTGCCCAGACTTTTAATGCTTCTGGCAAGTAGAGGAGAATGTACCGCTCATGGAGCCCAGTGCTGGTATTATATAGGAAAGTGTCTCTCTGGGGCCCAAGGCAGGGCTTCAGGCAAAGCTGAGCTTACTACTCTCTCCCTGGAGGAATTTTCTGATGAGGGCAGAGACATCTGTAAGGACTCCAAGAATATACTAGGGATGTTGCTAGTCTCAGAGCTCAGTTGGGTTTGCAAAGATGTAAAATTAGGTGACATACTTCATATCGTAGTTTGCATGAAGCCAGAGAGCTCTGTGAGAAAGAACTTGAACTCAATTCACACTCATAATTACAGTTCAGATTTATTCAACCCTGACAGATGGGCTTGGTGGCACCGATAAAAGTCACATTGCAGGGAGGAGTCAGAGGGCTTGATGTTTGAAGTTTAAATACTTTTGCCTTAGGGGAAGTAGAAGATAGTATGAGGAGAGCTGAGATAAAAAAAAAAAAGGCAGTTGGGTGGAAATGGAGAAGTATTAAGTAGATTTTCATTTTAAAAACTGTTCAGTTACTGATAATGTGTTGATGTTGAATGTTGCTTTAAATTTATGTTTAGCTTGGTAAGAGCAAAATAGGTACCTCTTTTCTGGTGGCAATGCTTCTTGTATTAGATAAAAAAGAAAAGTTGGAGGAAATTTTGCAAGTGAATGCAGTAACTAAAATTCTGTATTGTGATAGGCTCTATTATTGAATATGTGTTATCTCTTTTTTATTTTTTTATTTTTTTAATTTTATTTTTATTCTGTCAATATACAATGTAGTTAGTTATTGTGTCCCATCACCAAAACCTCCCTCCCTCCTCCCTCTCCCCTCTCCCACCCAGATGTGTCCCCTCCATTTTCTCGTTGAAAGAACTTAAAAAAAAAAAAAAAGAAAAAAAAAAAAGTTGAGGTTGTTAAATCTTCCTCTCACCCCCCCCACTTTTTTTTATTTTTTGTTGTTGTTGTTGTTGATGTTGTTGTTGTTGCTGTTTGTTTGTTTTTGTGTGAGTNATGGTAGACTACTGAATAAATCAGTTTTAACTCAATTTATTGTTTGCGTCTGTATGGCTCTTTAGTTTTTAAAGTAATATTTCTCAACAGTATTATTTTATTATTTTATAATCCTGTTAACAGGAACAGTCAACTTTTGAAGTCCTAATTTGTAGATGTTATAAACTAGTATTTGTTCCTCTAGCTGTCAATATTTTGAGGAATTTATTATTTATTAGCATTGATTTGAAATACTATTAAAACTTAGTACAAATATTTTTATTGCAGATTGTAGTCAAAGCTTGAAAGCTGTGTAAGTCTTGGTTTTAACATGATTTAAGAAACAGAAACAAAATTTCCCTAAGTCAGATTATTTAAGTAATATTTGTGACTTATTTGGTGATATAATATTATTATTTGTTAGTTCCACCAGTGAAATAAGAATAAGTAGCCTACTATGTTAATTGAACTAGGATTTAAAAATAAGGTTATTTAGGGCCGGCCC
>NW_007737003.1:0-1584 GCF_000696425.1 Galeopterus variegatus
TTCTCTTCTTTTCAAGGAAAGAACTGTCATGCCCCTAGGGTGCTCTCACTGGTTATTGGAGAACCCTCTACCTGCTCAAGGGCGGATGGCTGTGTGTCTCATTTCACTATCTTCCCTCCAGATGTCCAAATGTTGCTAAACATCTTTCATATTCTATTTTGGGGGAGAGGAGAGGCATTCTGGGAATTCCTTAATTTTATTAAACATGGAGCATGCTGTTTCCATTATTTTTACTTATTTCAGTGGGTTCCTTAGAAGTTATTTATCTAAATATGCATTTATCCTGCAACCCTTTTATTCTGAGTTGTGACTGTAAATTTCTTGTCAATTATAGGTTGAAAATGTTAAATATAAACTATGTCTCTCTTCAGTGACCTCAAAATTTTCAATCTCATTATTTTTCTTGTACAGAGATGGTAACTAGCAAGAATGTTTCAAGATACANCATATTTGGTGTGTGTCATTAACTCTAACATTTGGAGGAAAAGATTATGTTTTATTGTCTTTTCTTATAAATCTGTGATATAGTGAGCTCTGTTAGCCTTGACTGATTTTTTTATGATACTATCGGGGGTAGCAAAATGATTCTGCCTGAAATTACCTGGTGAGAGAGTGATATGACCCATGGCATATTAAAAGCAAAACATACTTTTAAGTTATCATAAATATACTACACCATAAGTTGAGTCCACCTTTTGGAGCCCGGCTCTTAAGTGTTTATAACCTCACTGGAGGAGTATTCCATGAGGGATCCAGCCTCACCTCACGTTCACTCTTTGGCCCACAGCGGTCTGGCTCCTGCCCCTGTTCCCCTACTAAAATGCTTTTCTCAGAGCATTTCTCAGAGTCCCCCTGACCTCCATGTAGCCAAAACCAGTGGACACTTCTCTGCCCTCATCTCAGACCATCATCCACTCTCCCCTACTAGAAGCATCCTCTTCCTCTGGTGTCTTCCTCAGACTCNTTTCAATCTCATTATTTTTCTTGTACAGAGATGGTAACTAGCAAGAATGTTTCAAGATACAAAAAGGATTGTAACCATCCCTACCCTCATTCCCCTAGGAGACCAAAAAAATTACCAGTTGTTTTTTTAAAAGCAATTGGAGATATTAATTTTTGTCCAAATCATCCTTTCAATCAAATTACCTAGTTGACTGACCAAATATCAGTAAATTGCTTTTGGCCAGGTATTCCAGGAGACCCATTGCAGAGGTGGGAAGCCTTTTCTGAGCACCTGTTGTGGAATGGTTGTTTAGCTGGTTTGAACTGAAATAATTCCTGATGTTTGTGGAATTACTTTTACATTTCGGTGCCTGCTGCATAACTCAGGTGCATTTTATCATTTATTTTTAAAACAAGCATTTCAGGATACTGCTGATATCCCTTCCTTGACAAAAAAAGAACCAGAAGCTTGGAAGAATGAGAAACTTGCAGCGCCTCTCCTCTGTCCATCCAGCACCTGTTGTTTCCTGACCTGCCTGCTGATGAGGCTCTGCAGCACCATGCCAGGCAATGCTCACATGAGATGTGTGGAGTTGGTGATGCTCCAGCTTACAGGGCCAAAGGGAGGGTTGAAAGTTCTGG
>NW_007737003.1:2989-5061 GCF_000696425.1 Galeopterus variegatus
CACTCTTTGGCCCACAGCGGTCTGGCTCCTGCCCCTGTTCCCCTACTAAAATGCTTTTCTCAGAGCATTTCTCAGAGTCCCCCTGACCTCCATGTAGCCAAAACCAGTGGACACTTCTCTGCCCTCATCTCAGACCATCATCCACTCTCCCCTACTAGAAGCATCCTCTTCCTCTGGTGTCTTCCTCAGACTCCTCAGACTCTCTGACTTCACCTCTTCAACCTTTCCACCTGAGTTTAAATGTCTGGGGTCTTCCTGGCTTGTTGCTAGGCCCTCTTTTTTTTCCCCCTTACCTCACATAGGGCCATCCCCACATTTATGAAGATCACTCAGACTTCCATAACTGGCCCTCATTCCTCCTCTGAACTCTGAAGCACATGTGTAGTTACCCCCTTAGCACCACTCTTCGGGTGTCTCACAGATTTCACTAAAACTACCCACCTTAGTCTTCCCTCTCTCCACAAATGGCTTCACTCTCCGCCCAGCTGCACAAACCAGAAGTGGGGCCACTCTCTCTCTGGGCCCCAGGTCAGCAGGTGTGCGTGCAGCAGCTCCCTCCCTCCATCTCACCTGCTCCCAGCCAGTCCAAATCCCACTCACCTTACTTAGACCACTGCCACTCCCAACACAACCACGCGTGGCCCTGAATGAGTCAGGCTTCACCTGGCAGGTGTTGATATTACAGTGGAAACTGGAGCCGGCTCTTTCCCTGTTCACAATCCTCAATAACTTCTCCTTGCCCTTAGAATAAAACCCAAACT
This sequence comes from Galeopterus variegatus, assembly GCF_000696425.1. Taxonomy (NCBI): domain Eukaryota; kingdom Metazoa; phylum Chordata; class Mammalia; order Dermoptera; family Cynocephalidae; genus Galeopterus; species Galeopterus variegatus. Next base: position 3,751 of record NW_007737003.1, read on the forward strand.
CCTTTCTAGGGCTCATGTCTGTGTTTCTCCCATATCCCCACAATATTATGCTCTTTTCCTCTGCTGCTCCCTCTGCCTGGAATGCTCTGTCTTCCATTGGGCTAGCTCCTTCCCATCTTCTTGTTTTAACATAAATTCTACCTCCCCCAAGAAGCCCTCTCTCCTCATTCTATCTAAATTAGGTCCCCATGTTATTCTCAGTCTCAATATCCTACTTATGCTGTAACAGAATGCCTTACAATTTAAGATTATTTTGTTTTGCTTAGTTTTTTATCATCTGAATCCCCACCTTAGTACATGTCATATGAAGGGAGGTGTTTTATGTTTTATGTCTTGTTTTCTTTTTATCCCCAGTGCCTAGAATAGTAGGTGCCCAATAAGTGTGAATTGAGTGAATGATGGACAATCTAAGCAATAGTGCCTGTGACCATCAAGTGATGGTCAATAGCTATGGATCAAAATTACTGTCTCTTTGATAACTGAATTGAAGGATAGCAATCAAGTAACATACATGCCATCACTTCTTTCTGCTCCACCCATGGCAAACACTGCTAACTCAGCTTGACACCTAGCACCACTGGGGCTGTGTGCATCCTCTCAATACATAGTGCTTCAACCACTAACGACCTGTCAGAGTTGGCATGACAGTGGGCCAAGAGATCATGAAATGTTGGTAGGCTTTTATGATGCCTACTATACAGCGATCCATCAGGAGGAGACCAGACCAGATGTTTGATATTGCTAAAAATCAGGCTATAATAGTCCTCCAATAACTGTGACTTTGTTTTCTGTGGTTTTAGTAACCCATGATCAACCACAGTCCAAAAATATTAAGTGAAAAATTCCCGAGATAATTCATAAGCTTTAAATTGCATGCCATTCTCAGTAGTATAAACGAATCTCACACTATCCTGCCCAGGATGTAAATTATCCCTTTGTCTAGCAGATCCACACTGTATAAGCCACAAGTCCATTACGGTACAGGAAAAAACATAGTGTATATAGGATTTGGTATAATCCACGGTTTCAGATATCCACTGGGAGTCTTGAAATGTATCCCCCTTGGATAAGAGGAAACTACTGTAAATATGTTCAACATCTTTAGTTGTTAGGGAAATGTAAATAAAAAACCACAATGAGGGCCGGCCCGGTGGTGCACTCGGTAGAGTGCAGTGCTTGGGAGTGCAGCGGCGCTCCCGCCAAGGGTTCGGATCCCATATAGAGACCCGTCCGCTCACTGGTTGAGCGCGGTGCGGGCGCGACACCGAGGGTTGTGATCCCGTTACCAGTCACGAAAAAAGACAAAAAGGA
>NW_007737003.1:6061-12848 GCF_000696425.1 Galeopterus variegatus
AAAAAGGAAAAAAAAAAAAAAAAAAAAACCACAATGAGATGCCACCTTACACTCGCTGTTACCCAATGCCAAACAACAAATAAGTATTACACATTCTTACCAGATACAATCACTTCTTGACATATAAACAAGTGAAATCAAATGTTATGGATACTTAGACCACTGGATTTCTTGCTAATCAAAACGAATAACTAAGGCCGGCCCGTGGCTCACTTGGTAGAGTGTTGTGCTGATAACACCAAGGCCACGGGTTCGGATCCTATATAGGGATGGCCGGTTTGCTCACTGGCTGAGCGTGGTGCTGACAACACCAAGCCAAGGGTTGAGATCCCCTTACCGGTCATCTTTTTAAAAAAATAAAACAAAAAAAACCGAGTAACTAGTATATGGTTTTTGTTGTTTTGCTCATTTAAAATCTCTACAAGTGCTGTGAAGTAGGAATTGTAAGTACTGCTCAGAAAAACAGAGGCCCAGAAAGGTTGGGGGGATTTTTGGTAAGTAACTCAGGCCACCTTTACATCCTAGCCTCTGACACTAAACCCATCACTCTTTCCCACATTGCTGACCATTTGAGGGTCTGGTCCTTCTCAGGACATTTCAGAGCAGGCAGTTTGTCATACATAATTCTCGATTGATTCCATAATTACCCACTTTAAGTTATCCTGTATAATTCTTCCCAATGATTTCTTTCATGAGATACTGCAGGGAAACAGCATCTAATAAGTAAGAAATGCTTCAGAAGAATGGCATTTCGTTCCTACACTGAGCCGTGGTTCAAAACATTTCATTTACTTGGAATAAACTCTGGAGGGCTTAGTTCAGTTTATTATTGGACACCCAGTGAGTTTTAAAATACCACTGGAATTTGCAGAAGAACTTCATCAGTAAAGAAAATTAACACTCAAAGTCCTATGTGTCAAGGATCAAAATTTATAAAGCTCAAGTGATCCTGTGAAATGAGTTCACAGAGCTTTTTCAATCCCCAAAGACTTTCCTTCCTGGATGTTTTATCCCGTTTAATTTAGTATTGATGACTTAGCTCATCTTCTGCTCTAAATCTGAGGGACTAAATAACAACATTTTTCTTCCTTGAGAAAACATCTCTGTATTATCTCCTTGTAAACATTTTATTCTGCCAAGTGTACACATATGTTACTTTACCCTGTAAAATTATTAGCTAATCTGATGTAGTCTACCCTTCCAATACTGGATTCATCTTCCCTTTAGTACCTAGTGCTCAAGCAACAAATAAGTACGGGGCACTGCTATAAAGAGCAGTAGGCCCTGTGCATGTGCTGGAAAATGTGTGAGCCAGCTAAGGGCACCCAAAATCTAAAGCTGCAAACACCCTTTCAGTAGTCATAGAAAGATGTTTATATGTTGTTAAGTGAAAAAGTTGGTTGTAAAATCATATATAGATTTCCAAAAATCTACTAGCAGGATGAAGTGAGCTAGTGTGATGCTTCCTTTTACCAAAAACACATAAAAATACCAATGAAATATAAGGTTTTATATAAGAAACAGAAAACATTTGCAAATCATATATCTGATAAAGGACTTATATTCAGAATATATAAAGAACTCTTAGAACACAATAGTAAAAGACAGTCTAATTTAGAATTGGGCAAAAAAATTGAATAGACTTTTCTTCAAAGAAGGTGTTCAAATGCAAATAAGCACATGAAAAGATGTTCAACATTATTAGTCATTAAGGAAATGCATCAAAACAAGTTAGATACCACTTCTCACCCCCTTGGGATTGCTATAACCAAAAAGACAGATAACAGGTGTTGGTGAGGATGTGGGGAAATTGGAATCCTCACATATTGCTGGTGGGAATGTAAATTACTATACCATTTGGAAAACAATCTGGTTGTTTCTCAAAAAGTTAAACATAGTGTTACCATACGACCCATCATTTTCACTCCTGGAATTGAAAGTATATATCCACATAAAAACTTGTACATAAATGTCCATAGCAGCATTAATTACAATAGCCCAAAAGTAGAAATAACCTCAATGTCCATCAGCTGATAAATAGGTAAATAAAATATGGTATATCCATACGTGCAATATTACTTTGCAGTAAAAAGGAACAAAGTGCTGATGCATGCTACAACATGGATGAACCTTGAACACATTAGGTAAAGTGAAAGAAGCCAGACACAAAAGGCCACAAATGATATGATTCCATTTATATGAAATGTCCAGAACAGGCAAGTTCATAGAAACAGAAAGTAGATGAGTGGTTGGCAGGGGCAGAGTGGAGATGGAGAATGAGGAGTGACTGCTTAGTGGATACTGGGTTTCTTTTTGATGTAATGAAAATGCTCTGGAATTAAATAGTGATAGAGGTTGCATAACTTTGTGACTATACTAAAAACCACTGAATTGTATATTTTAAAGGAGTGAATTTTATGGTATGTGGATTATGTCTTGATTTTTTCAAAATCAGGGGAAAAAAGTAAGAAAGGGAAATTACCAGAGGGTATGTCTAGATCATTCAGACTACTATAACAAAATGCCATAAACTGAATACTTTATAAAACAGAAATGTATTTCTGATGGTTCTGGAAGGTGGGAAGTCCAAGATTAAGACACCAGCAGATTCAGTATCTGGTGACTGCTCATTTCCTGATTTATACATGGTGCCTTCATCACTGTGTCCTCACATGGTAGAAAGGGCAAGGCAGCTCTCTGAGGTGTCTTTTATAATGGCACTAATCCCTCATGAGATCTCTGCCCTCATGACCTAATCATCTACCAAAGGCCCGACCTTCTAAAATCACCACATCAACATTGGGAGTTTCAACATATGAATATGACAAAGACATTCAGACCATAGCAGGGTAGATGTGAAGAGGGAATTTAAAACCAGAGGGATTGCCTAATCAGGTAGAAGACAAGGGGCTCTATGTTCTGATGTCTAGTGGTTGCAATGTTAGTTTCTGAAAGGGGGCAAGAGATGTGGCCTTGAGCTTTTGCAAGACAAGGAGTTGAAGATGAGATGCCTACCTAAACTTTGGCCTGGAAAGGCTGTACTGTCAGTGAGAGGGGTTGCTAGAAAATTTCCACCCACTGGCTTAGGGAAGCTACAAAAAAGATTATCTTTTCCTAGGCACCTTGGTAGGTGAAAAGAAGTCTCCCGTAAGAAATTTAAACTTCAAAACCGCAAGCCTTGATCACATATGGAATTGAAGATCAAAATCTCATTTCTCACATAGTACAGGACTCCTCGAGCTGAGAAACAAATGTGAGATTGGTCCAGAATTTATGACCAACCTGGCAACTTGGGAAAGCAAATGCATAGCTGCTGTGAAACACTATTTGCATAGGAATAAAAAAGCACTTACAGGAATAGAAGCCTTGGCTGGAGATGACCTTAATCAAAATGACAAACCATGAAAGTATCTACCTGGGACAAGAGTTAATAGACACAGCCAGTAGGAGGATTAGTACCACCTCTAGAAACTCACAGTAATGTAGGAATCAGGAAGAGGGTATAAAAGAAGTATGTTTAAAATAATTTATACTATAAAAGGATCAAATGGCACAAAAGAGAAAAGGAAGGGTGGATTTAGATGGAAACAAATCAACAGAACTTCTGGAAATGAAGATGAAAATTAGGAAAATTTCAAAAAGGTTAAAAAGTAGAGAAAACATTGGTCAACAAAGAATTATTAAACTGGAAGTTAATACTAAAATACTTATCCAGAATGTATCCCCAAAATACAGAGAGATGAAAAAAAGATTAGGAGACATGGCAGAACAAAAAAGGTTTTATGTATAGTTGGAACACCAGAAGGAGAAAACAGAGCACGAGACAACATTCAAGGTAATCATGGCTAGAAAATTGTTTAGAATTAATGAAAGTTCTGAAAAGTTACCAAGAGACCTAGGCAGGATAAATGCAAACAATTCCACACTTAGACACTTCATAGTAAAACTGAAGAACACTTAAAAAAAAAATTAAAGTAACCAGTAGGAAAAGGTTAATTCCCTACAAAGGAAAAATTAGACGGACAGATTTTCCATTACAGAATTTGATCCTTGGGGGATGAGGGGGGGAGGATACCTTAGGTATTATTCAGTGCTTTCAGAAAATAACTGAACTATCAACTTAGAATTCTGTACCCATCTAAACTAACATTCAAATGCAAAGGTGAAATAGACATTTTCACAAATAAAGGTTGCTAGAGTTTACTTTGCTGAAAGAATTACCAGAAGAACTTCAGCAGTAAAGAAACTTAACATAAGAGAAAAAAAAAAAAAAAAACAGATGCAAGAAGCAATGATGAGCAAAGAAATTGGTAAATGTGGGTAAGTCTATACAAACGTCAACTAAAAAACAGTAAAGGAGTTCTGCTTTTGGTAATGGCTGAGTAAGCTCCTGTTGGACCAGCCCTTCTACAGGTAGACAGTATACTTTCTGAACAAAATACAAAAACCAATTGCCTTACAGCATGCCATTTGCCACCAAATGCAGAAGATGCTTGAGGGACATTGACACTTGGAAGAAGTAACACTAGCTGAGTTTCCTGTTTTTAGGGCTTTTAGCCTGACAGCAGGTCTCAGTCTGCATCATGTGGGGTGGCTAAAACACCAATTAAACAATGTGAAGAATAATTTCTGACATCAACCAAAAAATACTACAACTACAAATAAACAAGAACACATGATACCACCATAGATAGCAATATGGTAATTCTCAATTACCAGACCCCATAGAGCAGAAAACCCTTGAGATGTCTGAAAAGGAATTCTAAGCACTGATCTTAAGGAAACTCAAAGAGATAAGAGAATTGTCAATTAGAGAACACAGTGAAACAAAAGAAAATATCCAGGATATGAAGGAAGAAATTTACAAAGAGATTATTACCATAAAAAAGAATGTATCAGAACTCCTAGAAAAGAAGGATTCATTCAGTGAAATAAAGAACAGAACAGAAGGCTAGAGCAAGCACAAGAAAGAATTTCAGACCTTGAAGATGGTCTATTTGAAATAACTCAGGCAGTCAAAAAAAGGAAAAAAGAATTAAGCAAAATGAAGAAAATTTAAGAGAGCTAGCAGACAATTTCAAGCACACAAACGTCTGAATCACAGGTTCCAGAAGGGGAGGATAAGAAAGAAGCACTGAAAACCTACTCAAGGAAGTAATACCAGAAGACTTCCCACATATAGGGAGAGATGTAGACCTCCATACCCAGGAGGCCCAAAGATCCCCAAATAGACTCTATCCAAAAAGATCCTCTTCGAGGCACATTAGAGTCAAACTGGCAAAACTAAAAGACAAAGAGAGAATCCTGAAAGTAGCAACAGAAAAGCATCAAGTCATCTATAATGGAGCCTCCATCAGACTAACAGCAGATTTCTCAATTGAAACCTTACAAACCAGAACAAAATGGGATGATATATCCAAAATACTAAATTAAAAAATTGCCAGCCAATAATTCTATGCGCAGCAAGGTAATTCTTCAAAAATAAGGTAGAAATAGTGTATTTCCCAGACAAACAAAAACTATGAGAGTTTACTACCACATGACCAGCCCTGCAAGAAATTCTCTAAGGAGTTCTGCATCCAGAACCTGAAAAATGATAATCACAATCACAGATCTACAAGAAAGAACAAAACCTGCCATTAAAACCAAAATGCCAATGAGAAAGAGGAAGAAAGCAGCTAAATCATGTCACCTCAAAAATCCAACTCACATTGAAGATGAAAAATAAAAGGGGAAGAAAGGAACAAATGATATTTAAAACATCCAAACAAAAAGCAATACTTATCAATAACACCCCTAAATGTAAATGGATTAAATTCCCCATTCAAAAGACTCAGACTGACTGTCTGGATTAAAAAGCTAGACCCAAAGGAGGAAACATGGCGGCGGAAAGGGAGTGAACCACCCGCGCCCTGCACCGGCAGGATCCCAGAGGCCACCAGCAAGAAGAGGAACTCAGAAAGCCTGATGGTGAGTCAGAATCTCTGGTGTCCTTGCTTGCGCCGGGGGTAGCTGTTACTACCCAGGTGGATTGCTCTGAAGGATTGCTGAGACCTTGAAGGGGACTCTCATAATACGTGCACTGAAGTTTAGAGTGCGTGCCATTTTGTGAAATTTACAAAATCCTCCCCGGGCAGAAGCTGCCTGGAGCGGCCACCACTCGGCACCCAGCCACCACAGCTGCTGCCCTCAGCGCTGGGCCAGGCTGCGCAGCCCAGCCACCGGGACTTGGGGTCCGGCGACAGCGGTATCTGCCGGGGAGGGGGCTGTCATCTCCCCGGTCCCGGGCACCGCTGGAACCGTGAGCCGAAGAGAGACTGAGCAGGCTGCGGCGCGAACAGGAGCCAGGAGCGCCAGGGGCAGCGAGAGGCGGCCGGGGCACTTCTAGCTACAGAGGCTCCCGCGGGAGCGCAACGTGGGAGCGCAACGCGGGAGCTGAGACTCATCGGAGGGAGCGGTGCGAACGCTCTGCCATCTTCCCGGTAGTCAATTTTGGACTTGCCTGACACTAGTGTCCAACTGAGTAATCACTGAGGTAGCCATACCAAATTGGCAACCCCAACAAAATCTTAGTCAGGCAATAGTGTCAAACCTGTGGACTGTGAAACCCCCTGCCACAATGAATAAACATCAAAGAAAAGACACCAGAAACATGAAAAATCAAGAAAGGACACCACCCAAAGATAATAAACCTCGAGCTCTAAATCCTATAGAACAAGAAGCCCTTGAAATGACTGACAAGGAATTTCGAGTGATAATTCTCCTGAGTGCGCTACGGGGTCAGCCC
>NW_007737003.1:13409-13843 GCF_000696425.1 Galeopterus variegatus
ATGGCATTCATGAAGAGAAAACAAACAAACAAAAAGGCTATCTACATCCTAAGGAACCAACAAACACAGAAAACAAACAGTAAATCAGAAAACAAGGAACAAAATACTTTTAAGACAACCAAACAACAATCAATAAGATGCTAAGAATAAATCAACACTTTTCAATAACAACTCTTAATGTAAAAGGCTTAAATTCCCAAATCAAAAGACATAGACTGGCTGACTGGATTAAAAAGGAGGACCCAACTATATGTTGCCTACAAGAGACCCACCTCACCCATAAAGACACACATAGACTAAGAGTGAAAGGATGGAAAAAGATTTACCATGCAAAGACAAAAGAAAAACGAGCTGGAGACAGCTCTGACAAAGAAGACTTTAAACTAAAAACCATAAAAAGAGACAATGAGGGACACTACATAATGGTAAAAGGA
>NW_007737003.1:17427-21115 GCF_000696425.1 Galeopterus variegatus
GGGAGCTAAAAATAAATAAATAAATACACACACACACACACACACACACACACAATCCGGGGGTGGGGTGGGGTGGAAGAAGACTTAACAACTACAACTCCTTGAAGTTGATACAACAAGCAAACAGAATGGACACTGTTGGGTGGGAGGGGGGGAGAGGGAGGAGGGAGGGGGATTTCCCCAATGGGCCACAATAATCAACCTCATTGTATATCGACAAAATAAAATTTAAAAATAAATAAATAAATAAATAAATAAAAATAAAAAGCTAGACCCAACTACATGGTGTCGTTAAGAGATCTACCTCACCTATGAAGACATACACAGACTAAAAGTGAAGGGAGGGAAAAAGATAGACCATGCAGATGGAAACCAAAAACAAGCAGGAGTACCTATTTTTTTTATCAGATAAAATAGACTTCAAACCAAAAACCATAAAAAGAGACAAAGAAGGCCGTTATATAACGATAAAGGGATCTATCCAGTTAGAAGACCTATCATAAATATCTATGCACCCAACACTGGAGCACCCAGATATGTAAAGCAAACACTCTTACACCTAAAAAAACAGATGGACCCTAGTACGATAATAGTGACTAACCTGAAAAGCCCTCCGACAGCATTGGGCATATCTTCTAGGCAACAAATCAACAAAGAAACCCAGGATTTAAACTTCTCCTTAGACCAATTGGACCTGGCAGATATCTACAAAAAATTTCATCCAACAACTACCGAATACACATTCTTCTCATCAGCACATGGAACATTCTCTAGGATAGACCACGTTAGGTCACAAATCAAGTCTCAGCAAATTTTTAAAAAATGAACTCATTCTAAGTATCTTTTCAAAGCACACTGGATTAAAACTAGAAATCAATAACAAGTGAAATTCTGGAAACTACTCAAGTGCGTGGAAACTAAATAACAGACTCCTGAAGGACCTATGGGTCCAGGAAGAAATTAAGCAGGAAATCAAAAATTTCTTGAAACTAGTGAAAATAAAGATATGTCATACCAAAATGTGTGGGTTACTGCAAAAGCAGTACTAAGAGGGATGTTTATTGCAATAAACGCTTACATCAAAAGAATGGAAAGACTTCAAATAAATGACCTAACACTGGAACTTGAAAAACAACAACAATCCAATCCTAAAGGGAGTAGATGGAAAGAAATAATTAAGATCAAGACAGAACTAAATAAAATAAAGACCCCAAAAATGATACAAAAGATCAGTGAAACAAAAAGTTGTTTTTTTGAGAAGATAAATAATACAAAATCAACAAACAAAAATCAGTAACGTTTTTATACTCCAGTAACAAACTAGCAGAAAAAGATATTAAGAAAGCAAGCCCATTTACAATAGTTGCCCCCAAAAATAAAATACCTAGGAATAAATTGCAACACATGAAAAATATTATACAGTATAATCTAGTGGGATTCATCCCAGGGTTGTAAGATTGGTTCAACATATACAAGTCAATAAATGTGATGCACCACAGCAACAAAACAAAGGAAAAAAATCATATGATTATCTCAATAGATGCAGAAAAAGCATTTGACAAAATTCAACATCACTTCATGATAAAGACTCTTAGCAAATTAGGTACAGAAGGAAATTGTCTCAACATATAAAAGCCATTTACAACAAACCAATTGCCAGTATTATCCTGAATGAGGAAAAGCTGAAAGCTTTTCCCTTAATAAGAGGAACAAGACAAGGATGCCCACTCTCACCACTCCTATTTAAAATAATATTGGAAGTACTAGCTAGAGCCATTAGGCAAGAGAAAGAAATAAAGGGTATGCAGATTGGAAAGGACAAAGTCAAACTGTCCTTGTTTGCAGATGACAAGATCTTACATATAGAAAAATCTGTAAACTCTACCAAAAAACTCTTAGAGCTGATTAACAATTTCCATTATGTTGCAGGATACAAAATCAACACACAAACCTCAGTAGCATTTTTATACTCCAGTAACAAACTAGCAGAAAGAGAAATTAAGAAAGCAAGCCCATTTACAATAATTGCCAAAAAAATAAAAAAGGTGAAATACATAGGAATCAAGTTAATCAAGAAGGTGAAAGATCTCTACAATGAGAAATACAAAACACTACTGAAAGAAAATAATGAGGATACAAAAAGATGGAAAGACATTCTGTGCCCTTGGATTGGAAGAATTAACATTGTGAAAATATGCATACTACCCCGAACAATCTACAGATTCAACATAACCCCCATCAAAATACCGATGACATTCTTCAAAGGAATAGAAAAAGTGATCCTAACATTCATCTGGAACAACAAAAGACTATGAACAGCCAAAGCAATCCTCAGCAAAACAAAAATAAATAAATCTGGAGTCATAACACTACCTGACTTCAGTTTATATTACAAAGGTATTGTAACCAAAACAGTGTGGTACCAGCATAAAAACAGATACTCAGATCAATGGAACAGAATAGAAAACCTGGAAATCAACCCACATACTTACAGTTAACTGATCTGTGACAAAGGCACCAAGAACATGCTTTGGGGAAAAGACTGCCTCTTCAATAAATCGTGCTGGGAAAATTGGACATCCATATGCAGAAGAGTGAAACTGGACCAGTACCTCTCACCATATACCAAAATCAACTCAAAATGGATTAAAGACTTAAATATAAGACCTGAAGCTATAAAATTACTTAAGGAAAACATAGGGGAAACACTCCAGGAAGTAGGGCTGGGCAAAGACTTTATGAGTTAGACCCCAATAGCACAAGCAACAAAAGAAAAAATAAACAAATGGGATTATATCGAACTAAAAACCTTCTGCACAGTGAGGGAAACAATCAACAGAGCAGAAAGACAACCCACAGAATGGGAGAAAATAATTGCAAACTATACATTCGACAAGGGATTAATATCCAGAATACTACAAAGAACTCAAACAGTTATACAGTAAAAAAAACAAAACCAACAAATAATCCAATTTAAAAATTGGCAAAGGAGATGAATAGACATTTTTCAAAGGAAGACATACAAATGGCCAACAGGTATATGAAAAAATGCTGAGCATCACTAGTCATCATAGAAATGCAAATCAAAACCATATTGAGATATCATCTCACCTCACTTAGACTGGCCATTATTAAAAAGACCAAGAATAATAAATTCTGGCAAGGATGCCGGGAAAGAAGAACTCTCCTACACTGTTGGTGGGACTGTAAATTAGCAAAGCTATTATGGAAAGCAGTATGGAAGTTCCTCAAACAGCTACTATAGAACTACCATGTGATCCAGCAATCCCACTACTGGGTAAATGTCCAGAGGAATGGAAATCATCATGCTGAAGGGACACCTGCACTCCCATGTTCATTGCAGCTCTATTTACAATAACCAAAGTATGGAAGTAGCCTAAATGTCCACTGTTGGACAACTGGATAAGGAAAATGTGGTATATATACACAATGGAATAATACTCAGCCATAAAAAAGAATGAAATTCTGCCATTTACAGCAACATGGTTGAGTTGTTTGGAGAAAATAATGTTAACTGAAATAAGCCAGACAAAGAAAGAGAAATACCACATGTTCTCACTCATAATTGGGTGCGAAAGAAAAAGAAAGAGAGAGAGAGAGAGAGAGAGAAAGAGAAAGAAAGAAAGAAAGAAAGGAAGGAAGGAAGGAAGGAAGGAAGGAAGGAAGG
>NW_007737003.1:21298-22399 GCF_000696425.1 Galeopterus variegatus
GAAGGAAGGAAGGAAGGAAGGAAGGAAGGAAGGAAGGAAGGAGAAAGAAAGAAAAAGAAAGGAGGAGGGAAGGAAGGAGAAAGAAAGAAAAAGAAAGGAGGAGGGAAGGAAGGAAAGAAAGAAAGAAAGAAAGAAAATACCACAACCATACATTGAACTTTCATAAGGAGAGAACAAACGGGAAGGAAGGAAAGAAAGAAAGAAAGAAAATACCACAACCATACATTGAACTTTCATAAGGAGAGAACAAACCAAAGGATACTAGAGATAAGGACGTGGGAGGGAGGGGGATTGTGGATTGATAGGTTGGGTAAAGGGCATAAGAAAAATCATGATTTGTAATAATGAATATGCTATTAATAAATAACTTTTTGCAGTTAGAAACCAAAGTTGAACCAAAATGCTATCAAAAACAACATAGAACATGAGAGGTAATTAAAGTTTGTGTGACTGACAAGGGGAAAGCTCTTACATTTAGACATTAATCCAGATATGCATGTTAACATCTTAAGGCTAACCACTAAAAGAACTGAAAGAGAACATAAAATGCCAAATCTCAGTGGGGTAAACAAAGAAAATGAAGAAAACTAATCATTTAGAAAGCAGAGGAAAAAAGAAAAAGCATAATAAATGGAAAACACAAAATACAAATATAGTACTAATATCAATATAAATGGTTTAAACTTCCATGGTAAAAGGTTCTCATATAGGATAAAAGTAGAAAATTTAGCTATATGATCTTATAAGATCCCCAGCTGAAACAATGATGCAAATGTTGAAAACGAAGGAGTTTTAAAAGGAAATACTCAGGCCTATATGTGAAATATAGACTATAAATATCAGACAAATAAACTTTAAAGCAAAAAGCATTATTAGAAATAAAGAGGGCTGTCTGTAATCATAAAAGAAATATTTCATTAACTATACAACAATTATAAATCTTAATGCACCTTACATGATAGTATTAAAAATATAAAGCAAAAATTAACAGAATTACAGAAAAACAGAGAAATCCACAATTATAATGAGTTTAATGTCTTATTCTCAATTGGTAGAGAATAAACATTAGTTTTAAACACACACGAGACTTTACAAAAATTG
>NW_007737003.1:23473-24149 GCF_000696425.1 Galeopterus variegatus
TTCAGGTCATTGTAATCATCTTCCTCTTTGCTTTTGTGTGCTCTGATTAATTTACTCCCATGCCTAGCATATCAGGCAAGGGTGACTCCTATGTATGCAGCCGTTGTTTATCAGATAGGTCATGGATGGGCAGAGATGGGGCAGCGACATGGCCCATGACAGGGCCTCCGAGAAAATCCCAGGGGCAGAGATGACTGTGGCCTTTCACTGCAGCGTGTCCACTTGAAATGGTTTCCTGTTCTGTCCGGAGCGGGTTTCCTCTCCATCACCTTCCATTACCCTTAAACCATTGGTAGTGAATGTCCCTCACCCACCACACCTTGAGAATCTGCTGTTTCCATAAACTGAAGAGAAGGGGTTTGTCCGTGCTTGGCAGAGGTGGGGTGGAGACCACCTCTAGTCACATAATGACCTCGTTTTCAGCCAAAGGTTGGCATGAATTGTTGAAAATAATCTTTATTAGTGAGTAGGTATTTTATCATGCTTCAAATATCTTGTCTAATATTTAAAAACTCAGAATAGGAGGAGCTTCCAAAGGAATCAGAGAAAGGACGAGGAAAACAAGAGTGATGTTGTGTCACAAGGGAGGGAAGAGAATATTTCTAGTTCAGGAATGGGAGAATGATCAGGTAACAGGAGGCCTGGAATTCCCTTTGGATTTAGCAACTTGGAGGTT
>NW_007737003.1:25157-26873 GCF_000696425.1 Galeopterus variegatus
GGGAGAATGATCAGGTAACAGGAGGCCTGGAATTCCCTTTGGATTTAGCAACTTGGAGGTTACTGGGGAGCTTGCTTTTGTTTGCTTGAAGGAAAAGCAACAAAAGGCAGATTGGAGTGGACCCAGAAGTGAGTGGGAGTTAGGACATAAATTCACCACCAGGGGTGGTTCTTTTAATAATTTTGACTGTTAGAGGTTAGGACTGTTACTGGGTGGTAACTAGATGAGGATATAGTATTGAGGGAAGTTTTTGTTTGGTGTCATCTGGTTTTTTGTTTTTTTTTTTAATGGGAGACTAGTTTCCTGAGGCTGCTGTAACAAATTACTCAAACAGGTGGCAACAGAAATTTATTGTCTCACTGTTCTAGAAGCCAGAAGTCTGAAATCAAGGTGTAGGCAGGGCCACGCTCCCTCCCAAGGCTCTGGGGGAGAATGTGTTCCACGCTGCTCTCTGAGCTTCTGGTAGCTGCTGGCAAGCCTTGGCGTTCCTTGGCTTGTAGCCACATCACCGTGATCTCTGCCTCCCTCTTCACATGGCATTCTCCTCTGTGTATCTCTTATAAGAACACTTGTCATTGGATTTAGAGCCCACCCAGATAATCCAAGATGATTTGATCTTGAGATACTGAATTTAACTACATCTCCAAAGACTCCTTTTCCAAATAAGGTAACATTTACAGGATCCAGTGAGTTAGAACATGGACATATCCTTTGGCAGCCACCATGCAACCCACTACAGGGGCTATTTGAGTATGAATTAAAATTGGTGGGGTGGTATAGGCCTTCCTAAGCAAGATATAAAGCCCAGAGGCCATGGAAGGAAACACTGACAGCTTTAATTACAGAAAAATTAAACACTTCTAAATGATGAGAAATACCACAAGCAAAGTTAAAAAGACAAGTGCAAAACAGGAGACAATACTTGCCACATAAACCATAGGTATGTCTGGTAGGAACTGCACAATCACAAACTGGGTACAGAGAAATAAATTATTTTTCTACTATTGTCTGTGGGGCCCCATTTTTGTAACAGAAAAAAAATGACTCAAATTTGCCAATTCAGAGTAACTTGGTTATCTTCAGTTAGTTTTTTCCAGGTAACGCAGTCTGTTTGGGGTATGTCCCTGTCTCTCAGGGCTTCTCCCTTCCTTCTCACTGAGCACAGGGAGAAGTGTGTACAGTGACATGCTTTGCATTGGTATGGCTGGCTATGTGCCCAGAATGACCATGAGCTTTTTGGAAGAAGGGTATTGTCATTTCCCAACTCTGAATCACCATTGCCTCGGATCTGCCCATCACCAGAGAATCCTTATTGACTCACATTGATCTGAAAGCTTTTAAAATCACTGGGTGCTTCAGTTTCCAGGGATATTAAATAGGGCCAGGACTGCATTTATCATATTCCCAGCAGAGCTATTGTGAGGATTAATGTTTTATCATAACTGGTCTCCTGCTCCTTTAAAAAGGCATTAATTAAGTTAAAGGTTTTATTTTTCAAGAATGTGCTTGTTAGTTTTATAACACTCCATGTAGTCTCTGAAATATAAGTACATAATCAGGTTTTCATACTTTCTCATAAAAAATATGACATATAGGAGTACCCAAAATTAACCCACCATTAGAGGTCCTCTCTGGACACTATGTCAAGCAATTGATCTTCTCGAGTCTTGCTGTTCTACAGGAAAGTCCTCCCTGGTACCCTGGCCTGTGGAAGGG
>NW_007737003.1:27216-28244 GCF_000696425.1 Galeopterus variegatus
TCATACTTTCTCATAAAAAATATGACATATAGGAGTACCCAAAATTAACCCACCATTAGAGGTCCTCTCTGGACACTGTGTCAAGCAATTGATCTTCTCGAGTCTTGCTGTTCTACAGGAAAGTCCTCCCTGGTACCCTGGCCTGTGGAAGGGCTGGCACAGGTGCACTGGGGAGACAGCTCCCTGACTGACATGCTGTTCTCTTCTCCTTCACCGGTTCCCAGTGAGATGAAGCAGAAGCTGGAGGAGGAGGGCAGCAGGTGCAGCATCCTCTCGAAGCACCAGAAGTTCGTGGAGCACTGCTGTATGCGCTGCTGCTCGCCCTTCACCTTCCTCGTCAACACCAAGCGCCGGTGTGGGGACTGCAAGTTCAACGTCTGCAAGAGCTGCTGCACCTTCCAGAAGCACGAGAAGGTCTGGGTCTGCTGCGTCTGCCAGCAAGCCAGGTGAGTGGCCGGGCACACTGCTGGGGTGTGAACCACTTCCTTCAACCAGGTAGGACTGGCGAGATTGATAGGTCAGCACAGAGCAGTGACTGCAGCAAAGAGATTACTGAGGTGAGATGTGGTTAAGGGCACTGTTAACCTTCACAGAGAGGATGGGTTGGGGCCACAAGGGACACCTGGAATGAGCAGAAAGGAGAGGTACGGGCAGTCTTGGAGTTGTAGATGCAGCTCCCCACGTGCTTCATCCATCCTTGTGGAGTTTCTCAACAGGTCTCATTCTTTCATGCAGTTTGTTCCACAAGAGTGTGCTGGAGTCTTAGGAATCATGTTGCATGCAGGACATGTGATGGTGAATTGGGCAGATTGCTAGTGACTCAGAGGTTTGGGGGAAGATGGAACACGTGAGAATTGGTCTCACTACGTGCATACCCTGGCCAATTTGTCCATGGGCTGTGGAGAAAGCTTCAAAGAGGACAAGAAATAATAGCAGGATTGTAAAAGATAAAAAAGAGTCAATACTATGAAAGGGGGGCTGATGACTACTGTGGGAAGGAAATGACTAGCATGGCATTTCACATCCCC
>NW_007737003.1:28713-38777 GCF_000696425.1 Galeopterus variegatus
AAAGCTTCAAAGAGGACAAGAAATAATAGCAGGATTGTAAAAGATAAAAAAGAGTCAATACTATGAAAGGGGGGCTGATGACTACTGTGGGAAGGAAATGACTAGCATGGCATTTCACATCCCCTCTTGGTGACTGGCAGAGCATTTCTTTGCTACGTTGGGGATTTGGAAAATGATAAGTTTGACAAACCGGTGGCTGGTATTTGATCCTTGGAATTCTTAAATCCATGCTGATCCTAGCATCTGGAATGCTCATTGTGATTTGTATTTGCTGCATTTTCCACTATGCCTGTGTTACAGTGAGCAAGTCTGAGGCTGGCTGGTCCCATGGGCACACTCTCAGGTGCTCCTGCCTCCTGCATTTGCTCACTTATATCCTTTGATGCATCAAATCCTAGCATTTTCCCATAAAGCTAGCTAATAGGGACAGCTGCTAAGCTCCCTTGGGGTCTCCAAGGATTCAGTCTCTGTGCTATAAAGAGCAAAGTAGCCCAGAGACACCAACTGAAGCAAAAAGTGGTTTGTTGAGCATAGTGTCCAGGGCTGGGTGCTGCACAGGTCCTGTGCCTGACTTTTGAAGCAAGGCACCCATCTGAGTCTCCAATGGCAACTGGACATGAGGAAGAAAAGCCTCTGTGATAACAGAGGGAAGGAGGAGACTATGACTGTAGATGGGCATATGTTTGGGAGTAATAGATGGAGAGAGCTTCATCTACGCCTTCTGCATCTCAGTAAAGCTGGGGTAAGGTCAAGCACTGAGAATAGGAGAGTTGGATGTTGAAAGAAATTAAAGTAAGTTTGAAGTAGACATTACAGGAGTTGGAGATCCAGGCTTTCAAGCCAGGTTCTGCTAACTTTAATCATGAATTTCTTTGCTTTCAATCTTCCCATAGCTTGACTTGCTCCAGCCACACTCAAGTACCCATGTGCAGACATGAGGAAAGCAGATAGTTGGTTTATTCGTGCACTGGGGATCTTACAGGGTCTTGGGACAGGTCAGAAGGTAATGGAGTTTAGATATTACATAATGAAAAAAGTAAGGACAGAAGAAGGCTGGATGGGGAAAAGATAAAGGGGTCAGTCAACTAGAAGTACCTGGTAAAGTTGAAGGATTATCACCATGGTACTTAACAAAGCAAATTAGAAGAGCAAAAAATTCTGTGTAGGGAAGAAGATGTTTGAATAAGTGATTTCCTACATGGATTGGTTGGGTCATGACCACAGAAATAGGAAGCAAGGTCTAGACGAGGAAGTCAAGGAACTAAAAGGCCAGTGAGTGTGGATTCTGAAATGACCAGGATGGTGACAGCAGTAAGGAGGTGAAGAATGAGCCAGGTAACAAGATCTTCTTGAGTGAGCAGGAGGAACTAGAAGGCCAAGAGGTGACAGAAATAAGGAGTGGAAGAGGGTGGTGTGACTGAATGTCGTGATTCTGCACCTGGCAAGTTGGGACAGTCTTATGCAGCACTTGGCACAAACATCTGCCGTGGCACCATTGTGCTATGCTGGCATCTGTTACCAGCTGGTGGTGAATGCCACCAGACAAGGACCCTCTCTTCCTCCACTCCATTTGTAGCACCTGAACCTGGCATATAGAAGGAACACGAATCTTTGTGAGCTGAATAATAGAACGAGACAATGTCCAATAGCCGCCAAATGCATGGCACAGTTGAAGCTATAGGAATTTTGAGGAAAGGAACCAGAGAGTGTCAGGTGTCCTAAAGAGACATAAAGCATGAAAGAGAAGGGCATCACAGATGGAACTCTGGTGGAGAGGAGGAATTGTGGGGCATTTTCAAACAAGGAGTGGCATGATCAAAAAAGGCAGCTCCCCCAAAGTGTGTGGGGGGTCCTGGAGCAGACCACTGTTGCAGTGGAATGATGGCATGGAGAGTTGGGTCAGTTTGTGTGAAGAATTTGGGTTTGATCCTCAAGCAGTTGTGAAATAATTGAAATTTCAAACCCTAGCAGTATGCTATATTCTTTACTGTGCTTCAGCATATTCACCCACAGACAGAAGGAAGTACTAATACCTACATGATTTTGTTTCTTTCAATTTTTTTCTCTTTCCCTTCTCCCCAGATCAGAAAAATGTCCAAATGTACTAAACAGTTAATAGCAATAAAACATGCAGCCTCTAGACCCCATATCCACTCTGAGTTGTATGTGTGGGTCTATCATCATTTTGCAATTAAATGACACATTACATTCGTCAAATAAATGACTTTATTCCTTTTTTAGTGTAAAAATAGGTTATTTTACACTACCTCAGAATCACATCACTTATAAATGGAAGAACTTTGCCTCGAAAGCCAGATCTTCTGATTCCAACCCTGTGCTATTTTATATATACTAGATCATCTCAAGAAATTGCTTATATTGAAAAATAAGTTGTAAAAAGAGATGCAAAGGGCTGCTAAGGCTGCATTTTAAATTTCCTAAGCAGGAGGTCTAGGCAATCCCGTTTAACTTAATCTTACATCATTTTCATGTCAACATTGCATAACAACTCCTGAGTCTCAGAAGTAGAACATTAGAAAATGAAGGACCATTCATAAAAGGCTACCTGAAAAGACATTCTAAAAGCCAGTGTACACTTGTTCCTTCTTTTTTTTTTTTCTTTAAGAGAATAGAGAGTGACTGAAGAGTCTTTTGTCACATTCCGTGTGTCTCGCTCAGACAGAGCACACCCAAACTTTTAAAATCAAAGTTGGTGGGAAAGGGATGCTGAGGCTGGTAATTTTGCTGTTTTACTCTTGAGTTATGTCTTGGGGAATGTCTCCAGGGGTCTTGGGATTATTATTGGCTGAAACCAAAAGAGATGGATAAGTTGAGCTCATTCCCTATTTTTCTATATTATTCAAGTCAATTGCAGGATTCTGTCTAGGAAAGAAACCCATGAAACATGTCTCATTTTTGCTTCTTGAAATTTCTCTAAGGCCCAATTTGACAGAGAAGTACAAGTATTTCTGGGTCAAAGTACCACAGATATATGGTCTGTGGCTGGAAGTCTTACATTGTACCTGGATCACGTTCACGTTTTTGGAGGGATGCCTCAGAAGAGTTTATTTCATTTATGTAGTAGCAAGCTGGGTAACCCCTCAGCATTACACAACAGCCACAGCGAAATTCATCCTATAAAATATTTAAGAAATAGTTTGACTTGAATCAAGTATGGAAAATTTCACATAACTAACAACTTTTGAAACCTGCCCAATTTTTTGGAGCAGAAAAATAGTTTACAACAATTTCCTTAAACTTTAAATACAGATTTTTCCCTATAAAAGCCGGCATCATGCTGGGTGATGGTGGCATGGGCACTCTGTGCTCTGGTCCACCTTGTTCAGCAGCTCCTCTGCCCTTCATTCAATCCAAAATGTCCTCTTTGGTTAGAAGTAATTAGTCTTTGGGACATTCTTCCAGCATATTCATATTTAAGCAAGTAGGTCTTTAAAACATTGTACATGTCAGAGTCCATGAAGCTCACATTTGGTGGGTGTGTGAAATCTCAGTAAAAGAGTTGATAGCAGCTCTGTGAAGTTGCACAGATAACCACTTCAGTGAGGCCACTTTCAAACTCATACTTCACTCCCACTACCCATGATGTGCTTTTCCTATCCTTATGTACGTTAATTCCATTTTGGGTGCATTGGTTTAATTTCTAGCTGTTTATTCAGTGGCTCTATATGCATATGTTTGTTGAGATACTATGGGCCTTGAATAATTATGATAATAAAAATGCGTGCCCACAAAACCTTAAGGAGCTAAGAGCTGAAGATAAGCATTCATCTGACAATATTAACACATAGCTTCAGACATAAATAACTGTGTCAAGCACGTGGGCCTATCTACAATGTAGTTGTAAATAAGTGACTCGGATTGGAAACAGGGAGAGGACTCAGAGAAAATCAAGTCCCTATGAAAGTGGTTGTAATCTGCAGCTCCCGCTGTCTTCATATCAGTGAAAAAAAGTCTCTATGTTCTAGTGTTCTGTTTGATTATTTAGTTCAGTCAAAGCATTTTAAAAATTTTAAATGAAAATTCTCATTTAATCGTCATTTTCTACAATTTTTACAATGATATGGTTAGCTCTTCATCTGATCTTTTGCCCCATATATTTTGCATTCAAATTTATTTCTGTCCTCAGGTTTATTTAAAATCTTTAGCTTTGGGTGCTTAACAAACACCAGATGAATTTATTATAAAATGAAGGATGGATTACTTATTTTGGAAGTTATATAGCAAATGGAATACTACTGAATCTTTCCCTTTGTCATTTTTTATCATATATAAATTTATCTTCTTGACAACTTATTGTATGTGTTCATTCAAACATTATAAATAGGGACACATAGTAGTTGCATTTTAAGATCTTCTGCAGGAAACAAAACACAAAACTTTAGAGTGAGCCCCGTCCATATGTATCAGTCATTATCATTTTGGGTCAAATTGGTTCAAGAAAGATGTTCCTAGTTTCCTTGGGAACAAATTAGCTTCCTATCTCTTTGCTTCATTATAAAAAGAGTTCTCTCTGATTTTTATCATGTTGTACTATTACCTTTAACACAGACCAATTTGGAAGATTGTTTTTAGGGAATGAGAGAAAAAATTATCCTTGGAACTGAAATCAGAATACATCTCCTCATTATGCCTGTGGCATTTGCTTCAGTTTTTCTTAGAAAACTTAAGGCTTCGTTTTTATTTCCCTTGGAATTGAATATCCTTTATTCTATATGATCACTTAGTACTTGGTATTCACACAGCCCACACGATTTATAAATTATCATACCACCAGACTTTTGGCATAAACTCCACAGTATGTTTCAGAGATACCCAATGAGTTTTTAACATCCATGAGAAAAATATATATTCAACAATTATCACTATGAGCTAAAGACGTTTGCAAAGTAACAAACATATGGGGAGATACTGGACCTCACTAGAAATCAAAAGAATAGAGATTTGTGCCTCAAGTAACTTAAGGAATTTTTTAAAAAAACATTTCTATTCAGTGTCGACAAGGGTAGATTTAAAAAGGCACTCTTTTCTATGGCTGGTGAAGTCTAAATGGGGATAACCTCTTACCAACATGTACTGAGAGTCTTTAGCATATCCAAGCACTTTTACCCAGTGATTTCATTTTTGAAAATCTACAACTAATGACATAACAGAATATTTTCAAAATGCTGTACAAAAATGAGTTGTACTGAATTATTTGTAATGTTAAAAATGTAAATATTCTAAATGCCCAACAACAGAATGGTACAATAAATTAGGACATGTTCAGTTTGACAGATTATGATGAGGCCTTTAATGTGTATATTTTATTAGCATGGGTAAACTCTTATTCTAAAATGTTAAATTAAAAACTGAAATGCAGGGCCGGCCCGGTGGCGCACTCGGTAGAGTGCAGCGCTTGGGAGCACGGCGGCGCTCCCGCCGAGGGTTCGGATCCCATATAGAGACCGGTCTGCTCACTGGTTGAGTGCGGTGCAGGCGCGACATCGAGGGTTGCAATCCCATTGCCGGTCGCGGTACGGGCGCGACACCAAGGGTTGCGATCCCGTTACTGGTCACAAAAAAAGACAAATCGAGGGTTGCAATCCCATTGCCGGTCGCGGTACGGGTGCGACACTGAGGGTTGCGATCCCGTTACTGGTCACAAAAAAAGACAAAAAAAAAAGAAAGAAAGAAAACTGCAATGCATGGGGGACCTGAACACACCTCTCTCAGCACTGGACAGATGTTCTAGGCAACAAATCAGCAGAGTAGTCATTACTCTTTCAGAAGGAGAGAAGAAATCTAGGGTTACAGAGGTGGGAGGGGGGAAGGGGAGAGATTGGATGAGGGCATAAAGAATAAGTACGATTTGTAATAATATATATGCTAATAATATTGATTTGATCAATATACATCAACGCTGAAACGCAGAAATACGTAGAATCAATTATGATTCAATAAAAAAAAAAAACCATTAAAAAAACCTGCAATGCAAAGTTTACGTATCATATAATCACTATGCAATAAGGAAAACATAGAAAAAAGACTGAAAGGAAATACACAGTCAATGCCAGTAACAGTAATCTTCCTTTGGGAGGCAGGCTTGTGGATGATGTTTTTCTTGTCTCTATTTTCCACTTAGTTTTCAAGTGTTTCACATTTTGCAACATGCTTTTATAACCAGGTGTAAATAAAACAAACAAAAATCTGCAGGACTTGCTCCTTCCTCTCTTCCCCATTCCAAAATCCTCTCTTCCATCACCCCAGTGTTATCCTTCTCCCAACAGCCCCTCTGATTTAAGCTACAGGGATAAAACCACCCAGCTTCCCAGGGAAAATGGAACCATTGAAGGGGACATGTATTTTGAAGTCCTCATTAATGGATAATTTATGTTAAAATACAACCCTGTCTGTACGAGAATTCCATAGAGACTGTGACCACAGTACTCAATCTGCATCATTGTCAAAGTGACCTGAATCATGAGGCTGATGGGAATTCTTTAAAATTTAAATTGCCCCCAGTGAAAGCTAAGCATCAATTTTCTGTTC
This sequence comes from Galeopterus variegatus, assembly GCF_000696425.1. NCBI lineage: Eukaryota > Metazoa > Chordata > Mammalia > Dermoptera > Cynocephalidae > Galeopterus > Galeopterus variegatus. The sequence goes on from NW_007737003.1 coordinate 35,263, forward strand.
ACCACTTCTTTACTATCAATAGATTAAATAACAAATAAATATATCCAGTGTATCTGCTATGGATGGGATTGAATTTGCCTTTTCATATGAATTGTTTCATATAATCCTTATAAGAACTCTGCAAAGGACAAAAGATTAGTCCCTTTGAAGAGCCAGGGAAGACTGAAGCTCAGAATGATTATGGGGCCAGCCCAAGGTCACCTGGTCAGTCCCAAGTGCAGGAGTCTTTTCAGTCTCTCCAAGAATTCAGCCTGGGCTTCTGGGCCCCTTATCTTCAGCTGCCCAGCAGGCATCCTCAACTCAGCCAGCCAGCCGGACCCTATTTTTAAGTCTGTAGAGCAGTGGACAGCCTGTGCTCCCTCACCTCAAAAGGCGGGTGGCAATTTCTGTTTGTCTTGAAAGCACTGAGTGTCCACAGGCAGCTAACTGCACACTTTGCACTTCCTGTGCAGCTGTAGTAGTGAAAATGGACTTAGGGGAGTGAATGTCAGGGAAACGGGACCCAGCATAGTGGTCTTGCAGCCCATGGGTAGAACATTGGCATTTGCCTCCCTTTGGGCTCCTTACAGTCATCTTACCTGTGGCCTTTCAACTTTATCATTTATCCTATCTGGATCACAGGAGACGAGTTGGTGCTGCATCCATTGAATGATTGAATCCCTAGAAGTCTGTGCTTTTAGGGAAAGTACAGACTGTGGCATTGCACATTAGGGGCATGAATTAAGTCTTTAAATTATTTTGGTAAACCACTGGCCTCTCAACATGTCTTTTAATAAGTTAAGAGGAAGAAAGCTTTACCTTGACATACAAAGTTTGACAGGCTCTGTACTAAATCTGTAATATCTGCAACATCAGAACATTTAGATACATCTATAGGCTGACAACCATGGGTTTTTATTAATGTGAGTTTGTTTGCCTGAAAGACTGTGCTGGATGGTTAATTTTATGCCATATTACCAAGCTATTGGTCAAACACTAGTCTAGTTGCTGTGAAGAACATTTTTAAATAAGATTAACGTTTAGATCAGTAGACTTTCAGTAAAGCAGATTACCCTCCATACTGTGGGTTAGCCTCATCCAATCAGCTGAAGACTTTAAAAGAAAAAAGATGGACTCTCCTGAGGAAGAGGGAATTCTGTCAACAGTCTGCCTTCAGACTCAAGCTACAACATCAACTCTTACGTGGGTCTCCAGCCTGCCAAACTGCCCTACAAATTTTGGACTTAACAGCGTCCACAATCTCATGAGCCAATTTCTTAAAATAAATGTGGTGGGAGGGAGCAGGAGAGAGCAAGCATGCTCCCCTATTGGTTCTGTTTCTCTGGAGAACCCCGACTAATACAGGGCCTTCAAGGAATGTAAAACAAGGGGAGATGGGAGGTGGAGAAAAGGAGGGAAGTAAAATGGGGGACTCCGTGATCTGTGTTCTCCTGCCTGACCCTGGAGAGAGGGGGCTGCAGATAGAAACTAAAGAAGCTATTTTTACAGTGGAACAGGAGACCCAGCAGTGTTGCTTTGCAGCTTAGGGGACAATGTGTGACATAGAAGTGGAAAGGGAGGAGTTCTCCTGTGAGGACAGAAGTTCAGACACAGGGAGGATTATTGACCCGGGGTGCAGTGAGAGAAGCCAGGTAGCTATTTGGCATTTGCACAGGAAAGCAGGGCCCAGCAACAGTGGGAGGGAGAAGGTCCCCAACCCAGTGGTTTCTCTACAGATGGACCATCAGCAGGGCCTGGAAAGGGGGAACATCAGTGGCTTCCTGTGAGACTTCCCAGGACTCCAGAAAAGTACTAGGAGACACGTTGGGGTGGAGACTTTATTCAGGCAGGAGCACAGAGTCAGCAGCACCACTGGAACTGTTAAGGTGACCTATGTGTGTATTTTCCCACAGGCTGGTGGCACTTGGGGAAATTCAGGTTGCAATAGTAAAACAGACATTGACTTAGGCAATACAAGAAGAAAAGAAAACTTAGGATATTGAAAATTGGAGGATGGACCACCCCAGTTAGTAGGTAGACCCATGACCCAAACAAGGTCAATCTGATCCTCTCTGAAAATTAGAACTTTGGGCAAAGAAGGGCAGTTAGGACTGAGTCCTTCTGAGACAGGTGACAAGACTTTGACCATAAGTTCCTGTCACTGAGATCCATGGACCTACCACCTCAAGTCTTGGATACTCAGGTTTTCCCGCAGTTCTTTAAAGCACCAGATCCTTTCATTAAATTACCTTTTCACAGAAGTTAAGCAGAGCTCATTTCTACTGCTTAAAACAGAACCTAATGATCCATAACTGATATAGGAGAGGGTATGGAATCAGAGCTAGTTGAAAGGTAGAAATTTTAGGCCATGATGGTAAAGAGATTGGTGACTTATACCCTAGTATGGGACTATTGTGGTTTCCTACATGTTTTTTAATCTTCCACACTTAACTTAAATGTAGCATCTTGAAATTGGCAGGCCTACCTAATAATTAAGTGGTAACCTGAAAGAAAAAGTGTTCATGAGTTCCAAATTTTCTAAAATCCCTGGTGTAGCAAACAGAAGGGGCTTCAGTTTCTTCAATTAATTCAATGAGTGTGGCAAAGAGAAGAGAAAACCTGTAGGAATGAAGTGGGGGGATGAGGGTATAAGCGTTGTTTGTGTAAAGGCCAGGAGTGATGCAAACACTGCCGTGATAGTGTTATTGCCTGTGGCATGCTTCTGTAAATGGGTGCAGGCTGCCTTGTGTCTAGAAGCATGCCCCAGCCACAAAGATACCTGTGCTTCTGGATTCACATATAACCCTACAAGCCAGTGCTGACTCACCTGGTTGCAGCTGGTTTTCGTATTATTGTCATGCATTCGCCTTGGCTCTGACTTCAGAATAAGTCTTTTGAGATGCATCCAGTGCAGAGGGAGAAGTGATAAGCTTGCTTTTCCTCTGATCAATGGTCTTCAACCTGAGCTACACAGACTTTCTGCAGTTTTCATGGGTCATGCAGATAATTTTAATGGAATTCATTTCCAATCCTCAGCTTTCATATGTGTCCTTTCCAACACTGATCTGCCCAAAAAAGCACCTCCCTTTTCATAACCATCCTTCTCTTACTTAACAAAGGGAAACACAGCCCTCACCCACCCCTAGTTTAACTGTAGCTCAATGTCTCTAGATAAGGAAAACTCCAGAGTGCACCAAACAAAAAGACAGGTCAGAAATGGTATTGGCGTAAGAAAGCAAAGTACTCTAACAACCGGGGAATGACTCCTTTTGTATGTCAGGTAATTTCTGATTCTTTGCTCTCAGCAAAATTGGAGGACCCAAATGACAGCAAAAAAAAAATATTGGATTATAGGGGCTGGCCCGGTGGTGCACTGCTACAGTGCGCTGCTTGAGAGTGCGGCAGCGCTCCCGCCGAGGGTTCGGATCCCATATACAGACCGGTTCCCGCTCACTGCGCACTGCTACAGTGCGCTGCTTGAGAGTGCGGCAGCGCTCCCGCCGAGGGTTCGGATCCCACATACAGACCGGTTCCCG
>NW_007737003.1:39777-48244 GCF_000696425.1 Galeopterus variegatus
CCCATATACAGACCGGTTCCCGCTCACTGGCTGAGCGAGGTGCGGGCGCAACACCGAGGGTTGCGATCCCGTTGCCAGTCCCGGTCCGGTACAGGCGCGACACTGAGGGTTGCGATCCGTTGCCGGACACAAAAAAAGACAAAAAGGGGAAAAAAAAATATTGGATTATAGATTGCTGTGTGAGTTTTGACATATAACTCAGATGGGGTTCAAAGTTGGATATTGCTATAAGAAAACTGTTTCCATTTTCATCTGTGGGAATAAGTTTCCTTAGGGCTTACATTTTTTAATAAAAGAATAAAACTAGTGCTGAACACCTTCTCATTCAAGTAATAAGTAATATTTATTTATGTATAAAGGAATTGATTTAAAAGCCAGCTTATTAAAAAATGCATTTGTAATAAAAGTATGTGTTTATGTTTTGTTACTACTTATCAGATATTTTAGTATATTTACGTTTTTGATCAATGTGTTTTAATACTAATCAGAATTGACAACTTAATCTAAGATAAATATTCTAACACTTTGAGCCTTATGACTCAAAAAATTTTATTAAATTAAATTTACTATACATGTTTCTGTGACAAAGAATGATAACATGAGAAATAAAAGACTTAAGCATAAAAATATATCACACTACAATAAAATTCTGTAAGAGAGGTAGAATGGAATAGAAATGCCTTTTCAAGGAGAAAAAAGAAAAATGTTAATTTTCTGTTAAAGGAGTCAGCAAACTATGGCCCACAGACCAAATGTGGTCTGTCACCTGTTTTATAAAAAAGTTTGATTGGAACACAGCCATGTCCATTTGTTTACATATTGTCAGTGGCTGCATTCAGCTACAACAACAGAGCTGAATAGTTACCACAGAGACCATATGGCCCACAGACCCAAAAATATTTACCATCCAGATCTTTACAGAAAATGTTTTCCAGCCCCTAGCTTAGACCAATAATAGTTCATCCCTTGGACTTCAGCAAATGTCCATCCTGAACTAACTGGGACACTTTAGCTAGGATGATGGCAAGGAGGGGGGGTGGGGGGNCTGTTTCCATTTTCATCTGTGGGAATAAGTTTCCTTAGGGCTTACATTTTTTAATAAAAGAATAAAACTAGTGCTGAACACCTTCTCATTCAAGTAATAAGTAATATTTATTTATGTATAAAGGAATTGATTTAAAAGCCAGCTTATTAAAAAATGCATTTGTAATAAAAGTATGTGTTTATGTTTTGTTACTACTTATCAGATATTTTAGTATATTTACGTTTTTGATCAATGTGTTTTAATACTAATCAGAATTGACAACTTAATCTAAGATAAATATTCTAACACTTTGAGCCTTATGACTCAAAAAATTTTATTAAATTAAATTTACTATACATGTTTCTGTGACAAAGAATGATAACATGAGAAATAAAAGACTTAAGCATAAAAATATATCACACTACAATAAAATTCTGTAAGAGAGGTAGAATGGAATAGAAATGCCTTTTCAAGGAGAAAAAAGAAAAATGTTAATTTTCTGTTAAAGGAGTCAGCAAACTATGGCCCACAGACCAAATGTGGTCTGTCACCTGTTTTATAAAAAAGTTTGATTGGAACACAGCCATGTCCATTTGTTTACATATTGTCAGTGGCTGCATTCAGCTACAACAACAGAGCTGAATAGTTACCACAGAGACCGTATGGCACACAGACCCCAAAATATTTACTTACATATTGTCAGTGGCTGCATTCAGCTACAACAACAGAGCTGAATAGTTACCACAGAGACCATATGGCCCACAGACCCAAAAATATTTACCATCCAGATCTTTACAGAAAATGTTTTCCAGCCCCTAGCTTAGACCAATAATAGTTCATCCCTTGGACTTCAGCAAATGTCCATCCTGAACTAACTGGGACACTTTAGCTAGGATGATAGCTAGGATGGGGGGTGGGGGGGTGGGTATGAAAGCCACCGTCAGTGTCTGCACAGTGCATATTTTGAAATTGCTGAGGATTTTAGCAGCTGACAAAACACCACACCGGCTAGTATCCCTGTTCCTGTTAATTGACTACAGATCTGTGGACCAAGGAACCCCACTGAGAAGGCCACACTTTTTGGTCTTGGAATAATGAGGGTACTTTACAAATTATAGATTCTGTATGTAGCTCCATTTTCTTTTAACAGTCACCAGTCTAGCAGATATCATTATCAACTTTGCTCATTGACATGATAGGGAGAAAATGCCAAATGTTTAACTATTTTAAACTCTGATATTTAAATTATTGTGCCCAATCTTGCTGCCATTAGGCATTTCCCTAGCATTGCCTATTTGCCATATAATTAACCGAGTATATACCTACCAACCACATCAGTGCTTGATATGTCTTGGTGACATTAAGATGAAAATAATTCCTGAAAATATAAGGAGTTGCTGTATTAGATATGCCACAAATATACCTTATGGTTGTAGGGAAAAATAAATAAATAAAATGGGAAATTTGGTTTTTTTGTCAAATGCTGAAATAGAAGAGGCCATTCAAATCGAAAACAAATTTCTGCCATAGAGAATGTTTCTCATTTAGCCCCTAATTGATGATAACTTTAAATTAAGAAGTAAAATCAACAGAAAATGTTCTTTAAAGTCAAGCCAACAGTTGGACAGCTTGTCATTGTCTGAGGGGGTTAAAAGCTAAACACAGGCCCTGCCAGATGGACAGCACTAGTACACCCAGAAACTTTGCCATCCCTGGAAGTCCACCCTACCCTGCCTGACTGATGTAAGCAATGGGACCCAACAAACTCACCAGCCCTGGGAGGTGACCCTGATGGCAGCAGTGGGTGCCAGTGACCTCACCAGCTGCATCTCTCCCCACCACTGCTGCAGACACCTATCCTAGGTGAGTGGTCTGTGACAGCCACCACCACAACAATTACTGTCACAAGGGTGGTTTGCTGCCACATGGGCAGCTCACTGCCACACCAGCAGCCACCACCATCTTATAGGCAGCCTGCTGACCACTCATTGGCATAGACAGAAAGAGAGTCACCAGTGGACCCCAAGAAAAGAGGTGAGCAATCACAGACCTGTGACCAAGTGGCCCAACACACAGGGGAAATTACACAGTCATACATGGTAGCACAACTGAGGGTGGGAAATACATGCACAGCCCACAGGTTGGTCTTGATCTAGGGAGAGACACACGTGAAATCTTCCAAGAGTACAGAAACCCAGGATACCCAAATAGGGTAAGGAAGAAAATTCCCAATCACCACCAACCCATTCCCCAACTGGGGAAGTAAGTTCCCAGGAGGAGCCTCTGCCTGTAGGAAAAAGGAAAGAGAAAACTCAACCAGGATCAACTATTCAAACTGAGGAGCACTGGTAGTGCATCCATCAGGGTCACAGGGAGCTAGCCAGAGTGCCAACAGGCCCTCCCAGGGTCACCTGCCCCAGCCAAAGTGTGACTGGGCACCCAGGCACATCTCCCAAGAGCTTGAGAGCTTGCCCATGTCCTGGACAGACCTACATAGTGTCACCAATGTCAGCAAGGAATCATTAAGTGCCCCAGTAACTATGCCATGGAGGCACTCACATGCAATTCCAACACTGAATACAGCCAAGGTACCCACATGGAGACTGCACTACTGCGTCTATATGGAACCAATACTAAACACACCCTGCTCAATGGTCAGCACAAAACACAACTACAGGAGGAAGTGTCGTTCCTCAAAGCCCATTACAGAGAAATAGAAGCAACTGCTCTACCAGATGACTAGACATCAGTGTAGAGATACTAGAAATATGAAAAAATAAGAAAATATGACATCAGTGAATGAATATAATAATTCTCAAGTACCGGAACCCATACAGCAGGAAGCCCTTCAAATGACTGAAAAGGAATTCCAAGCAAGAATCTTAAGGAAACTCAATGATATACAAGAAGACTCAGTTAAACAATACAACAAAATGAGAAAAGTTATACAGGATCTGAAAGAGGAAATGTACAAAGAAATTAATGCCTTAAAAAAGGATGTAGCAGAACTCATGGAGCTGAAGGATTCATTCAATGGAGTAAAAAACACAACCGAGAGCTTAAGAAGCTGATTATAGCAAGCAGAAGAAAGAATTGCAGATCTTAAAGATGGTCTTTTCAAAATAACCCAGCTGCACCAAAAAAAAAGAAAGAAAGAAAAAAGAATTAAAAAAAGAAGAAAACATAAGAGAGTTAGCAGACAGCCAGAAATGTACAAACATTCAAATCATGGGTGTTCCAGAAGGAGAGGAGAAAAGAAAAGGCTTTAAAAACCAATTGAATGAAATAATAGCAGAAACCTTCTGAGGTATAGGAAGAGACACAGACCTTCTGATCCAGGAGACTCAAAGATCCCAACAGATTCAATCCAAAAAGGTCTTCTCTGAAACACATTATAGTCAAACTGACAAAACTCAAAGACAAAGAGAGGATCTTAAAAACAGCAAGAGAACAGGTAACCCACCTCTCTGGTAAACCTGAAGGAGAATGGCCAGAATAAAGCCATTTTACTGAGGGGCTTTTAACGAGGGGGTTGAGGGGTTCTGGTCAAGATGGTGGAATAGACTGTTCCCAGCATCACTCTCTCCCAGAAATCAACCAATTTACAGCTATAAAAATGTAACAACAGCCAAACTGGAGTCGCTGGAGCTCAGGGGAAAAGGAGGAGAGACCTACGGAGTTCATGAGTGGGGAGAAGCCACAATGAGAGAAAAAACTGCTTGGAGCTTGCTGGGCTGTGGTCACTTTAAGGCTGGAAATGCTGAGCACATGGAGCAGGAGTTGGCAGAAACCACACCTGTGCCCTTCAGATGGAGTTGCTTGGAGATGGCAAGAGAGAAGAGGGCCTTGGTGGCCCCCAGGACAGCAAGACTGCTAATAGTGTTCCTGTGGACCCATGCAGGAGTGAGGGGCCAGAACAGCTGAAAAAGGGGAGCCATTCAGAGGCCAGTGAGTCATCACAAGAGACCAGTGCAGAGCCTGTCCCATGGGAAGTGTTTGGATCATGGGTGGTGGAGGAGAAGGGCCCACTGGGAGAACACTTGGACACAGCAAGGACAGCCAATCTGCCCCCCAGTCAGTACAGGACCACTGATAGGAGATTGGTTGGAAATGCAGAATTGTGTGGGGTGCAGTTTGATGAAAAAATTCAGGCTCAGATCAGAGTTTCTACATAACCCAGGTGCACCCAGTTTCTGGAGAACCAGAAGTACCTATAAGGTCAACCATTAAACCGTGAGCTGCACAAGAAGTCTTCCCTGAACAGCAGCAAAGCACCAATTTAGCTCAACAACACAGTTCAAGTATTGGTTACCACAGGAAGTTCCCCCATTTTAAAAGTAAGTAAAGAAAAAAAAATTAGTTCCAGTTCAGACAAACCGCAAGTGCCTTGGGTCCACCTGGGTCCTTAATGGATAGAGCTGGGGACCAGACCCCCCTACCCACAACCAGGCACGCTGCGCCAGCACCTCAGAGCCTGCCCAGGGACCTGAGACATGGATCCGGGACCAGATCCCCCCTTCCACAACCAGGCACACTGCGCCAGCACCTCAGAGCCTGCCCAGGGACCTGAGACATGGATCCGGGACCAGATCCCCCCTTCCACAACCAGGCACACTGCACCAGTGCTTCAGGGTCTGCCCAGGGACTCAAGGCATGGATCCAGGGACCAAACCTCCCTCACACAACCTGGCTCACTGTGCTAGTGCCTTGGAGCCCACCCAGGGACCTGAGGCATGGAGAAGAGGACCAGACCTACCTCCCACAACAAGGCACAACATGCCAGTACCTCAGGGCCCACCTGGGGACTTAAGGAATGGAGCCAGGGCTGGACCCCCCCACCACCACCACAACCAGGCACACTGCCAGTGCCTCAGGGCCCACCCAGGGACATGAGGCATGGAGAAGGGGACAGGACCCCACTCCCACAACCAGGAACACTGAGCCAGTGCCTCAGGGCTCACCTGGGGACCTGAAGAATGGAGCCAGGGCCTTGACCCCCCTCTCACAACCAGGCATATCACTCCAGTGCCTCGGGGCCCACCCAGGGACCCAAGGGATGGAACTGAGGACTGGATCCCTCCTACAACCAGTCACTCTGCCAGCACTTCAGGGCCTGCCCAGGGACCTGAGGCATGGCAAAGGGGACTGGACCCCACTCCCACAACCAGAAACACTGAGCCAGTGCCTCAGGGCTCACCTGGGGACCTGAAGAATGGAGCCAGGGCCTTGACCCCCCTCTCACAACCAGGCATATCACTCCAGTGCCTCGGGGCCCACCCAGGGACCCAAGGGATGGAACTGAGGACTGGATCCCTCCTACAACCAGTCACTCTGCCAGCACTTCAGGGCCTGCCCAGGGACCTGAGGCATGGCAAAGGGGACTGGACCCCACTCCCACAACCAGGCACACCAAGCCAGTGCTTTGGGGCCTGCCTGGGGGCCTGAGGGATGGAGCTGGGGACCTGACACCCCTCCTCCCAACCAGACACACCACACCAGCTTCTTGGGGCTCACACAGGGACCTGAGGCATGGATCCAGGGACCAGACACTCCTCACAACCAGGCACACCACCAGTGCCCAGGAACAAGCCAAAAACATCACCTCCAGGTGCGTGGCCTACCACAGCCATCACAATAACCATGGCTGCCTCAAAAGTGGCTAGACACCACAACCACCACAGAGATGGTCCACCAGCCACTGGAGTGCATTGACACAAGGAGAGTAAACAGCAGAGATAAAGAAAAGAAGAAGATATCTCTCTCCACAAAGCCCATTCCAGAGTGACAGAGAAGCATCTGCTCTGATAATATTGGGGGACCTGATCACACCTCTCAGTATTGGACAGATCATCTAAACAACAAATCAACAGAGTAACCATTATTCTTTCTGAAGGAGAGAAGAAATGTAGGGTAATTAGAGGGGGGAGGGGGAAAGGTAAGGGAGATGGGGTGAGATTGGACAAGGGACATAAAGAATAAGTATGATTTGTAACAATATATATGCTAGTAATATTGATTTGATCAACATACCTCAACATTGAACCACAAAAATATGTATAATCAATTTTGATTCAATAAAAATTTAAAAAAAAAACAAATAAAAACTGCAAGGGAAAAACATCTAGTCATCTATAAGGGAGTCCCCATCAGACTAACAGTAGACTTCTCAACAGAAACCCTAAATGCCAAAAGAGAATAGGATGATGTACTCAAAATACTGGAAGAAAATAATTGCCAGACAAGAATACTATACCCAGAAAGGCTATCCTACAGAAATGAGAGAGAAATCATGTATTTTCCAGACAAACAAAAACTGTGGGAATTCACCACCACATGGCCAGCTCTACAAGAAATCCTCAAGGGAGTACTGCATCTGGAATCCAGAAAGCAATAATCACTACCATGAGTACACAAGAAAGAACAAAACGAACTAATAGAACAAAAATGCAAATGAGAAAGAGAAAAAACTTTATTTAACCACCTCAAGAAACCAACAAACATGGAAGACAAACAATAAAATGGGGAAGAAAGGAATAAAAGATATTTAAAACATCCAAACAAAAATTGATAAAATGACAGAAATAAGGCCATACCTTTCAATAGTAAGCCTAAATGTAAATGCATTAAGTTCCCCACTCAAAAGATGTAGACTGACAAATTGTTTTAAAAAGTTAGACCCAACTAACTATATTCTATCTTCAAGAGACACCCTCACTTGTAAAGTCACACACAGACTAATAGTGAAGGGATGGAAAAAGATATACAACACAAACAGAAAACAAAAACAAGTAGAAATGGCTGTTCTTATATCAGATAAAATAGACTTTAAACCAAAAACTATGCAAAGAGACAAAGAAGGCCAATATATAATGATAAAGAGATCTATCCAGCAAGAAGACATAACAATAATAAATATATATACACCTGACACTGGACCATCAGATATATAAAGCAGACACTATTAGACCTCAAAAGAAAAACAGACCCATATGAAAATAGTGGGGGACTTGAACACCCCAATCTCAGCATTGACAGATCATCTAAGCAACCGATCAACAGAGAAACACAGGATTTAAACTACACTTTAGACCAATTGGACCTGGCAGTTATCTACAGAACATTTCATCCAGAAACTACAGAATATACATTCTTCTCATCAGCACATGGAACATTCTCCAGGATAGACAACATGTTAGGTCCCAAATCAACTCACAGCAAATTTTTTAAAATTAAAATCATTTCAAACATCTATTCAGACCACAATGGATAAATGCTAGAAATTATTAACAAGCATAACTCTGGAAACTATACAAATACATGGAAATTGAACAACATGCTCCTGAACAACCTGTGGGTCCAAGAAGAAATTAAACAGGAAATTAAAAAAAATTCTTGAAAACTAATGAAAATAAAGACACATCATATCAAAACCTGTGGGACACT
>NW_007737003.1:48629-55444 GCF_000696425.1 Galeopterus variegatus
AGAAATTATTAACAAGCATAACTCTGGAAACTATACAAATACATGGAAATTGAACAACATGATCCTGAACAACCTGTGGGTCCAAGAAGAAATTAAACAGGAAATAAAAAAAAAATTCTTGAAAACTAATGAAAATAAAGACACATCATATCAAAACCTGTGGGACACTGCAAAAGCAGTTCTAAGAGGGAAGTTCATTGCAATAAGTGCTTACATCATAAGAATGGAAAGATTTTGAATAAACAACTTAATGCTACATCACAAAGAACTAAATACAACAAGAATAATCCAACCCCAAAATTAGTAGAGAGAAATAATTAAGATCAGAGCAGAACTAAATAAAATAGATACCCCCAAAATGATAGAAAAGATCAGTGAAACAAAGTTAATTTTTTGAGAAGATAAACAAAACAGACAAACCAGCATCTAGTTTAACTAAAAAAAGAAGAGAGAAGACCCATATAACAAATATCAGACATGGAAAAAAGAGACATTACAACTGACATCACAGAAATAACAGAAAAAAAATTGTTAGAGACCATTATAAACAACTATACACAGGCAAATGTGAAAACCTGAAGGAAATGGACAAATTTCTGGACACATAAACACGAACATGACTGAACCAAGAAGACATAGAAAACCTGATCAGAACAAAAACAAGCAACAATATTGAAGCAGTAATTAATCGTCCCACAACAGAGTAAAGCCCAGGACTGGATAGCTTTACTGATGACTTTTACCAAACCTTTAAAGAGGAATTAATACCAATTCTCTTCAAACTATTCCAAAATATTGAACAGGGGCCATTCTCCCAAACTCATTCTATGAGGCCAGCATCACCTTGATACCAAAACCAGACAGAGATACAACAAAAAGAGAAGACTACAGGCCAACATTTCTGATGAACATAGATGCAAAAATCCTCAGCAAGATATTAGCAAATGGAATATAACAGCACAGCAAAAAGAATAGTACACCATGACCAAATGGGATTTATCCCGGGGATGCAAGGATGGGTCAACATATGCAAGTCAATAAATGTAATGCACAACACCAACAAAATCAAGAACAAAAACCATATGGTTTTCTCAATAGACATAGAAAAAACATTTGACAAAAGTCAACATCCCTCATGAGAAAGACTCTCAGCAAATTAGGTATAGAAGGGAAACTATCTCAACACAATAAAAGCCATATATGACAAACCCACCACCAGTACATCATCCTGAATGGGGAAAAGATGAAAGCTTTTCCCTTAAAAATAAGAACAAGACAATGATGCCCACTCTCACCACTCCTATTTAACATAGTGCTGGAAGTACTAGCCAGAGCAATTGGAGAAAAGAAAGAAATGAAGGGCATTCAGATTGGAAAAGACAAAGTCAAATGGTCCCTCTTTGCAGGTGACATGATCCTATATATCAAAGAGCCTAAAGACTCTGCAATAAAAAGAATTGATAAATGATTTCAGTAAAATTGCAGGGTACAAAATCAACATGCACAAATCAATAGCATTTCTATACTCCAACAATGACCTAGCAGGAAAAAGAAATTAAGAAGAAAACAAGCTCATTTATAATAGTCACCGAAAAAATGAAATACATAGGAATAAAGTTAACCAAGGAGGTGAAATATCTCTACACTGAGAACTCCAAAACACTTTTGAAAGATATTAGACAGGACACAAGAAAATGGAAAGACATTCCATGCTCTTAGATTGGAAGAATTAATATTTTTAAAATGTCCATACTTCCCATAGCAATCTACAGATCCAATGCAATCCCCATCAAAATACCAATGACATTATTCATAAAAATAGAAAAAACAGTGCTAGCATTCATATGGAGCAACAAAAGACTCCAAATAGCCAAAGCAATCCTGAGCAAAAAATAAATAAATAAATAAAATAAAGCTGGAGGTACAATACTACCTGACTTCAAATTATACTACAAAGCTATAGTAACCCAAACAGCATGGTGTTATAAAAATGAATACTCAAACCAATGGAGTGAAAAGGAGAATGCAGAAATCAACCCACAAAGTTACAAACAACTGATCTTTGACAAAGGAACCAAGAACATACACTGGAGAAGACTGTCTCTTTAATTAATGGTACTGGGAAAACTGGACATCCACATGTAGAAGAATGAAACTAGACCTGTACCTCTCACCATATACCAAAATAAACACAAAATAGATTAAAAACTAAACCATAAGACCTGAAACTATAAAATTCCTGAAAGAATACATATGGGAAACAGCTCAGGAAGTAAGACTGGGCAAAGACTTTATGAATATGACCACCAAAGGAAGGAAACAAAGGGAAAATAAACAAATGGGATTATATCAAACTGAAAAGCTTCTGCACAGCAAAAGAAACAGTTAACAGATCAAAAAGACACTCTACAGAGAAGAAAATACTTGCGAACTGTGCATCTGACAAAGTATTAATATCCAGAATATACAAGGAATGCAAATAACTTAATAGTAAAAAAAACTCAAATACCTGATTAAAAAATAGGCAAAGGAGCTGAATAGGCATTTTTCAAAAGAAGACACACAAATGATCAACAGACACATGAAAAAACATGCAACATCACTCAGCATCAAGAAAATCCAAATCAAAACCCCACTGAGATATCTCACCCCAGTAAGACTGGCTAGTATCACAAAGACAGAATAACAAATGCTAACAAGGGTGTGGAGAAAGGGCAACCCTCTACACTGTTGGTGGAACTGTAAATTGGTGCAGCCATTATGGCAAACAGTATAGTGGTTCCTCAAACAACTACAGATAGAACTGCCACACTATTCAGCAATTCCACTGCTGGGTATATACCCAAAGGAATGGAAATCATCATGTTGAAGGGATATCTGCACTCCCATGTTTATCGCAGCTCTATTTACAATAGCCAAGAGTTGGAACCAACCTAAGTGTCCATTGTTGGACAACTGGATAAGGAAACTGTGGTATGTTTATACAATGGAATACTATTCTGCTATAAAAAAAAGAATGAAAAACTACCACTTAACAGTAACGTGGATGAACTTAGAGAAAATCTTATTAAGTGAAATAAGCCAGGCACAGAAAGAGAAATACCATGTGTCCTCACTCATAAGTGGGAGGTAAAAAATAAATGAATAAATAAATAAAAAAAGAAAGAAAGAAAGACACAACAATCACAATAATACATTGAACTTTCAAAAGGAGAGAAGAGAACTGAGGCCACCAGAGGTGGGAAATGGCAGGGTGGTGGGGGCAAAGGGGCAGGGGTAAGGAAGGAATTGGTAAAGGACCATGAAAGACAACTACACTGTAGAATATTGAGCATACTAATTATCCTGATTTGAGCATCACATTGCACACAGGTATTGATATTCAACTCTGTACCCCACAGATATGTACAATCAACTGTTTCAATTAAAAATTAAACATCTTCCAAAGAATAAAAAGTACATTTATTTATTTTTTTTTCTTTTTTTTTTTTTCTTTTTTTCACGGCCAGAAGAGCATTTAATCTTCCATGCTAGCACTGCAAGCCAAGCCTCTATTATGTTCACAGCAGCTTCTCACAAAAGATTCAATCCTTCTTTCCCCCAAATACTAAGTTCCCTAAATTTCCTCAACTTAAATATTTCTTAACTTTCTTCTTTTTTTTAATTTTTTTTATTTTTTTTTTTATTTTTTTATTTTATTTTATTTTATTTTTTTTTTGTCAATATACAACTATACTTCCATGAAGTTGTTACAACAAGCAAACGGAAAGGACATTCTTGGGGGGGAGGGGAGAGAGGGAGGAGGGAGGGAGGTGTCGGTGACGGGCCATAATAATCATATACAGTACATTTATTTTTTAAAAAACGAAAAAAAAAGCTAAAAACATAGAAACATAAAACGTCTGTTACTCAGATGTTTGACAACTTTCTGGAGGTAGAATATGCCTCTCTCTCTGGTTTGTCTCCTATTAGTTATATCATACCAAGCACATGGAGAGGCCTTCTAAAAGATAATCTCCATTATAATAATGCTTTACCTGTCCATAGCACTTCACTGTTTCCAAATATCTTGGTTGAGGATTTAGTTACATCCAGGCCTAACAAACCTTGTTAAAATGCATTTTACTAAGAAAAATATTTCCTTTATTCTGGCCTGTCTTGGACTAGGTTCTAGGCAGCAAGTGTCAGCTGGAGGCCCCAGAATAGATTCAAATATTAACTTTGGCTGAAGGTTCTCCTTAACTAGATAATACAGAAACAAGAGAATTAATTGAGAATGACTGAAGCCATGCTATGGGCTAAACCATGTATGTTTCTTAACATTCACGTAAACATCTTTGTAATTCAACAAATATTGAATAGTGTAATTTTGGGTTTTGATGTTAATATCTAATCCCTCCCCATACTGAAGTGATGAAAGCTTAGCCAGGAGTTTCAAGGGGTGACCCTGGTTCTTTGGAGATCACCTGCAGTGCTTCGGGAGCCATGCGTGGGCTTTCTTTCTGTTCTCCGGGAAGTAATTCAACATGAGTGTAGTTAGGGCAGTGAAGAGATTCTTTTGCCACCACCACACCTATCTTGTGATTCAGTTTCCTCCTACCAGTGGTTATTCTACAATTTCCAACTTCACTATCAGTTTTCCTGATTGAGAAGATAGAAGAACTTATGGGCTTGCTTTTCAGCTAAGTACTTGTTGACATTAGACCTCTAGCCTCAAGCTGGAGGCCTGTACCCCACCTTCCTGACACCCCTAAGCACATCAAGAACCCTCTTGGCTGTCTGTTCTCTGAGTCTTTCTGGTACCTCAGCTCCTGTGGGCTCACTTTTTTCTTCCCTGGATGAGCATGGCCATTGCCCCAGCTTCTGTAGGGGCAAGCTTTATTTAGAAATCATTCATTTAACAACCACTTATACAACACTATGTGCTAGTTATGACTCTAGGAACATTATAGATATTAACTTTTTAAATATTCCTAATGATACTATGAGGTGGACACTATTGTTATCTCCATTTTAAATATAGGAAAATGTAGGCATGAAGAAGTTAAATAACTTACGTTAAATAGATTAGATTTTATTAACAACTTTGGTTGAATAGATGGGATTGGATTGATGAAAAACCCTAGCGCATCATAAAATTAAGCAGCTTGGGTACCTTATTAAAGCCGTTCAGTCTGTGTGGTATGTTGGAAATAACACAGACTCTGAAATTACATGCCTGGGTTCAAATCCACCACTCACTGTCCAAAGGGTAGAGGTAATAGTTCCCACCCCTTAGAGTTGTTATGAGAATTAAATTGAGGGAACTTACTTCAGTATCTGACATTTAGGTGTATAGTGAATATCAGTTACTATTATCATTACTGCTGTTGTTGATGTGATCATGGCATTGCTGGCTTCTCTAGGGACCCTAAAAGCAAGCCCCCTTAGCACTTGTGGAATGCACTGGTATTGACCTCCACAGCCCTCCATTCCCCACCTCTCCTCTTTCCTCCTCTCTCCACCCCCATGCCTGAGTCCTTATCTACTGGATTCTGGCAAGCTCTGGATGCACAGAAACAGCCCCAATTAAAATTTCTGAGAAGCCTAAAGTCCCATGGTGAAGGCTGCCTCAAGCCAGTGAGCTCTTCACATTTCCCTCCAGCCTGACTCATCCAAACAAGCTTGTTACTGAGATTGCATTTTAGGCTAAGACAGCTGGTCTTTCAAAGGGGCTGAAGCTCACAGAAGGATAATTGGAAAGTGTCTCTTTTCTGATACAGCAGAGCCCTTGAGTGGAATGAACAGTGATGAGCAGCTATGTGCGTTGGTCTAGGCAGACTGTATGTCATCAGCTAAGTGGCAAGGGAAAAGATGCTGACCCATGAGCACAGGGACTATGTGCTCAGTGACTCCCATCAAGTCTTGCTTAGGGGCCCCAGTGGCTCATCTCTGAACATCCTTATCCCAGAATGCATATCTTCTCTACCATGTTGGTGCACACATGGAATACAGTATCAAAAAGGTGAAGGCCCTCTACACTGGAGACTTTTGTTAATGGGAAGCCTAGAATTTTCCTCTGTTGGCAGCACCTCCTGGAGGAAGAGATCGTGCTCGGTGATCTCTTGAGGTTCTTCCTGTCCTACATCCATTCATTAAGTCCATATGCTTGGCACCAGACAGATCTGGGTTGGAATCTTGGATTACCTACTTATTTGCTGTGTGATCCTGGACAAGTTATACAGTTTTTCTGAGTTTGAGACTAATGATACTTTCCTCAAAAGGTTATTGTATAGAAAAAGAGAGATATGGTATGCAAATCACTTATCAATGCCTTAGCCTCAATAACTGGGAGCTATTCTGTTGTTTTCATATTGAGATTGCTAAATAGAAATTTCCTTTAGTTTATAAATTATTAAGCACAGTACTATTGCCTATGAGTATACAGGCATTTTCTCAATTTGTAGATCTTTTTTAGTACAGCAAAAAAAATTAATTTCTATAATTAATTTGCATAGTTTCTTTCCCAGTATTGACTAAGGCAGTTAAAAATATCACCACTTGGGAATTAACAAATGAAATGTTCTGAAAGATTTTATAGGATTTCCCAGTGAATGAGGAGATTAAGACTCATCATCATTTAATAATTTTAAGTGTGTATTACTTTAAGTTTTAGAGTCCCTAGGAACTACAAAATGTGCATAGAAAACTATAGTTTTAATACAAACGTCAGGTGAAAATTATTTCTAATTTTCACAATATGCATTTCATCTTTTTCTGCTCAAATAAAATGTTTAATCATCAAGCCAAGGTAATATTATACAACTATTTTTTTT